>NW_013822980.1:0-1370 GCF_000517525.1 Limulus polyphemus
TCAATAAGTAGATAAAGGATTTATCAATACTCTGTACTGTCAATAAGAAGACACAAAATTTAACAATATTGTATCCTGTCAGTAAGTAGATAAAGGATTTATCAATACTGTGTACTGTCAATAAGAAAACACAAGATTTAACGATACTGTGTACTATCATAACAAGTCATAAGATGTAATGATACTGTGTACTATCAATAACAAGCCACACGATTTAACGATACTGTGTACTGTCAATAAATAACACATGATTTAACAACACTGAGTCCTGTCAATAAGAAGATACAGGATTTATCAATACTGTGTCCTGTCAATAAGAAGATACAGGATTTATCAATACTCTGTACTGTCAATAAAAAGACACATAATTTAACAATATTGTATCCTGTCAATAAGAAGATAAAGGATTTATCAATACTGTGTACTGTCAATAAGAAGACAAAAGATTTAACGATTATTGACAGGACACAGTATTGTTAAATCTTGTGTCTCCTAATTGACAGTACACAGTGTTGATAAATCCTGTATCTTCTTATTGACAGGACACAGTATTTTTAAATCTTGTGTCTTTTTATTGACAGTACACAGTAGAGTATCGTTAAATCTTGTGTCTTCTTTTTGACAGTACACAATATTGATAAATCCTGTATCTTCTTATTGAAAGACTCAGTATTGTTAAATCTTGTGTCTTTTTACTGACAGTACACAGTATTGATAAATCCTGTATATTCTTATTGAAAGGACACATTATTGTTAAATCTTGTGTCTTCTTATTGAAAGTACACAGTAGTGATAAATCCTTTATCTTCTTATTGACAGGACACAGTATTGTTAAATCTTGTGTCATCTTATTGACAGTACAAAGTATTGATAAATCCTGTATCTTCGTCTTCTTATTGATAGTACATAGATTTACAAATACTGTGTACTGTCAATGAGAAGACACTAGAGTAAACGGTATTAATAAGTCTTGTGTCTGCTTATTTTTAGTACACAGTATTGGTAAATCTTGTCTTCTTATTGATAGTACACAGTATCGTTAAATCTTGTATCTTTTTATTGACAGTACACAGTATCGTTAAATCTTGTCTTCTTTTTGATAGTACATAGTATTGTTAAATCTTGTGTTTTCTTATTTAGAGTAAACGGTATTAATAAATCTTGTGTCTGCTTATTGACAGTACACAGTATTGGTAAATCTTGTCTTCTTATTGATAGAACACAGTATCGTTAAATCTTGTGTCTTTTTATTGACAGTACACAGTATTGTTAAATCTTGTCTTCTTTTTGATAGTACATAGTATTGTTAAATCTTGTGTCTTCTTATTGAGATTAAACGGTATTGATAAATGTTAAATAAGAAGACACAA
>NW_013822981.1:0-589 GCF_000517525.1 Limulus polyphemus
CGTCACACTCACCAAGGACATGTTTAAGTAGGCTGGATATAGTCGTGGATCTCTAAATTGCACGTTCTTTGTTTTAGTGGATCCAATAAAACCTTGCTGACAGCAAGGATAAATAAATTTATAAACAACGTGTAATTCTTTAATGCAAGAATATGGTCCTTAAATAAAAACAAAATGTAGACGACAATTAGGTTTTTTAATATCTGCATTTTAAGGATATAGCCAATTAAAAACATTTTTTAACTTGTGTCAAAATTATAATATGGATGGTTTACAAAACTATGATGTATTCTGTTAATACAATATATCCGAAAAAACCATTTCTACTTACACATTCTTTGGTATCATTAAATGTTTTATGTAAAACTTAAGTACTAGATATATTCTACGTACGATGAAATAAAATCTTATCCAACTTGTCGTTTGGTTTATTTGGAATTTCGAGCAAAGCTACACGGGGGCTATCTGCGCTAGCAGTCCCTAATTTAGCAGTGTAAGATTAGAGAGAATGCAGCTAGTCATCACCACCCACCGCCAACTCTTGGGCTACTCTTTTACCAACGAATGGTGGGATTGACCGTTACATAAT
>NW_013822982.1:0-736 GCF_000517525.1 Limulus polyphemus
GGTTGTTATAAATTCGGTAACTAGAGTTAAACCTAGGTTTTCGTGTAGTTGTTGTACAAAGTAGGGCTAAAGGTAAGTATGGTGGTTAAACATGCGCTAACTTGTTGTACATGGAGTAGTTGTACCAAGTAAGGCTAAAGATGAGTATGTTGGCTATAAATTCAGTAACTAGAGTTACACATAGGTGTTCAAGGAGTAGTTGTACCAAGTGAGGCTAAAGAAGAGTATGTTGGTTATAAATTCAGTAACTAGAGTTACACCTAGGTGTTCGTGGAGTAGTTGTAACAAGTAAGGCTACAGATGAGTATGGTGGTTATAAATTCGGTAACTAGAGTTACACCTAAATGTTCATGGAGTTGTTGTACCAAATAACGCTACAGATGAGTATGGTGGTTACAAATACGGTAACTAGAGTTACATCTAGGTGTTCGTAGAGTTGTTGTGACAAATAACGCTAAAGATGAGTATGGTGGTTATAAATTCTGTAACTAGAGTTACACCTAGGTGTTCATGGAGTAGTTGTAACTCATCTTTAGCCTTACTTGGATGGCGGTTATAAATTCTGTAACCAGAGTTACACCTAAGTGTTCGTGGAGTAGTTGTACCAAGTAAGGCTAAAGATGAATATGGTGGTTAGAAATTCGGTAACTAGAGTTTCACCTAGGTGTTCGTGGAGTTGTTGTACCAAATAACGCTAAAGATGAGTATGGGGTTACACATTCAGTAACTAGAGTTA
>NW_013822983.1:0-834 GCF_000517525.1 Limulus polyphemus
CACAGTGTTGTTAAATCGTGTGGCTTGTTAGTTATAGTACACAGTATCGTTAAATCGAGTGGCTTGTCTGATTGATAGTACACAGTATCGTTAAATCTTTGGGCTTGTTATTGACAGTACACAGTATTGTTAAATCTTGTGTCTTCTTATTGACAGTACACAGTATTGTTAAATATTGTTTCTTCTTATTGACAGTACACATTATAGTTAAATCTTGTGTCTTCTTATTGACAGTAAACAGTATTGTTAAATCTTGTGTCTTTTTATTCAAGAAGACACAAGATTTAACAATAATGTGTACTGTCAATAAGAAGACACAGAATTTATAAATACTGTGTACAATCAATAAGAAGACACAAAATTTAACAATACTGTGTACCGTCGTGTCTTCTTATTGATTGTACACAGTATTTATAAATTCTGTGTCTTCTTATTGACAGTACACAGTTATGTTAAATTTGTGTCTTCTTTTGACAGTACACAGTATCGTTAAATATTGTTTCTTCTTATTGACAGTACACATTATAGTTAAATCTTGTGTCTTCTTATTGACAGTACACAGTATTGTTAAATTTTGTGTCTTCTTATTGACAGTACACAGTATTGTTAAATCTTGTGTCTTCTTATTGAAAGTACACAGTATTGTTAAATCGTGTTTCTTCTTATTGACAGTACACATTATAGTTAAATCTTGTGTCTTCTTATTGAAAGTACACAGTATCGTTGAATCTTGTGTCTTCTTATTGACAGTACACAGTTTTGTTAAATCTTGTGTGTTCTTATTGATAGTATACAGTATTTATAAATCTTGTGTCTTTTTATTAACAGTACACA
>NW_013822984.1:0-453 GCF_000517525.1 Limulus polyphemus
GAGAGTTATTTCATATAAATTAATTCAAATGGTCCTTTCCTGATAAGTATCCTATATATATTAATTAAAATGGCCGTTTATTGATGGGAATCCTATATAAATGTATTGAAATGGTCGTTTATTGAGAGGAATCCTATATATATATTAATTCAAATGGTCGTTTATTGATAGAAATCTTATATATATATATTAATTCAAATGGTCGTTTATTGATAGGTATCCTATACATATTAATTCAAATGATCGTTTATCAATAGGAATCTTATATGTATTAATTCAAATGGTCGTTTATCAATAGGAATCCTATATATATTAATTCAAATGTCTGTTTATTAATAGAAATTTTATATATATATTATTTCAAATAGTCGTTTATCAATAGGAATCCTATATATATTAATTCAAATGTCTGTTTATTGATGGAATCTTATATATATATTAATTCAAATAGTC
>NW_013822985.1:0-453 GCF_000517525.1 Limulus polyphemus
TTTTCGACATACGTTTAGATTTTTGGTTGACTCAAGAACGTTTCCCTCTTCGATTCGTCTCCACATTTCACCATCTTTCCATTAATCCTGAAAAGCTTCCCAGTCCCTGCTGATGAGAAATATCTCCATAACATGATAGTTGGGATTTATGTTACATGGATAATACTGTGTTAGGCTTGCCCCAAATATAACACTTTGCATTTAGACTAAATAGCTCAATGTTGTCTCATCTGACAACAAAACCTTCTGCTACATGTCTCAAATATCATTTACATGCTTTTTCGCGAACCCAATATGAGATTGAAGTTTGTTTGCTTTTTCGATAATTTTTTTTTCTCACTAGCCCATACAGACCAATTATGTATATGGACCTGACCGATATATTGTCGATGTATGAACAATGACTCACATCTCAGACATGGAATTTTCCAAATATTTCAAAATCACTGTTGT
>NW_013822986.1:0-452 GCF_000517525.1 Limulus polyphemus
AGTGGCACAGTGGTATATCAGCGGACTTACAACGCTAGAAACCGGGTTTCGATACCCGTGGTGGGCAGAGCACAGAAAACCCATTGTGTAGCCTTGTGCTTAACTACAAATAAACGAACGAACGAAAAAATCGTCTAACTAATATTATTACGTCTAAACATATTATGTTATACATAAAATCGTATACATTTATAACTTAATATTTCTTTAAAAAAAATCATTATTTACTACCAAGAAGATATAGAGAGAGTTACGTTAAAACTAAGAGGTAATGTAACCATGATATATAAGCCGTGATTGTTGTTTATATAGATGTAGTTTTAACTGTTAATATTTATTACCAAGAAGATGTAGAGTTACGTTAAAAACTAATGAGTAATGTAACCATGATATATAAGCCGTGATTGTTGTTTATATAGATGATGTAGTTTTAACTGTTCATATTTACTACC
>NW_013822987.1:0-453 GCF_000517525.1 Limulus polyphemus
TAATAGATAAAGGGCAATTGTTTTACCATAATATATTTATTAATAGATAAAGGGCAATTGTTTTACCATAATACATTTGTTAATAGAGAAAGGGCAATTGATTTACCATAATAGATTTATTAATAGATAAATGGTAATTGTTTTACCATAATAGATTTATTAATAGATAAAGGGCAATTGTTTTACCGTAATACATTTGTTAATAGAGAAAGGGCAATTGTTTTACCATAATACATTTATTAATAGATAAAGGGCAATTGTTTTACCATAATATATTTATTAATAGATAAAGGACAATTGTTTTACCATAATACATTTATTAATAGATAAAGGACAATTGATTTACCATAATAGATTTATTAATAGATAAAGGGCAATTGTTTTACCATAATACATTTGTTAATAGAGAAAGGGCAATTGTTTTACCATAATACATTTATTAATAGATAAAGG
>NW_013822988.1:0-1315 GCF_000517525.1 Limulus polyphemus
CTCTCCAAGTCCTGTGCCAGCTCTTGCAGGCTCTCCCCTTTAGCACGGACTCTCGTCCTGAACCTGGCCCTGTAGACTCCTGTACTGGTTTTGGGTTCCGTACTTGAGTTCCAGAGCCTCTACCAGTGCTCTATAGTTGTGTCTGTCGGCTGCTGTCAACTGTCCAAGTATTTCCAGTGGTTGTCCCTTCAAGCTCGTTGCCAGATATACAGCTTTCTGTTCCTCTGTCCATCCATTCATCTCTGCCAGTAGCTCGAATTGTGCTCTATCCTGTGGCTTCCTTTGCACTGGATCACTCCTATTACTGACATTCATATCTGGGATGTGACTTCTAACTGGACTGACTATGTCTGCATTAGGGTTTAGCTGCGGGCTCTGTAAGGGGCTTGCCATTGTCTGGGGCTGATTAAGTCGATGGCCAATGTATCCTCCTTGTGTAACACACAACATATCGTTCTTTAACGTATCTAATTCGCTTTTAAATTTACTGATGTTTTCCATTTGTACTTCTTGCCACTGTTGTTGACTTTCCTGCAACTGTTGGATACTTTCTTCCTGTTTCCTTTCTTGTTCTAGTTGCCACTGTTGTTGACTTTCCTGTAGTTGCTGCTGACTTTTCTGCAACTGTTGGAGACTTTCTTCCTGTTTATTTTCTTGTTCTTCTTGTTTCTTTTCTTTTTCTTCCAACAACTGTTATAATCTCTCTTGTTTATTTTGCTGTTCGAGCTGCCATTGTTGCAGGTTTTCTTGCAACTGCTGTTGTCTCTCTTCTTGTTTCTTTTCTAAATTGGTGTCAGAGAGTGGGATAGAAAAAAAAAGAGAAGAAAAATGGAAACGAGAGGCGGAAAATCAAACTACAGTTTAGGAGATTTGATGGCAGCAATACAGAAACAAGAAGAGAAATTACAGCAGTTCTTAGAGGAAATGGTTACGTCTCCGTTTGTTAATTAACTTTCCGTAACTTCGTTCCGACGAAACTTTAGCGACACAAGTCCTTACTTAATAAAACTGGTTTATTCTTTCCGAATATAAATTTATGATGCACTTAATTTCAACAATCGCGCTAAAACAAACGCTATAACAACGAACGTGCTCAATAATACTCTCTGACTGCAGATCAATTACTCACTGTCTACACACACATTATTGTCACGTTGTGAGCGTCCTATTTATATACCAGAAAAAACATATATCTAGTAAATGCTAGGGCCTTCACGAAGGAATAAGATACTTCCAGAAAATAGGCGGCATCACACTAGTCACGTGACCACGCTGACGCAACAATAACTTTACGATACACTTAATTTCAACAATT
>NW_013822989.1:0-571 GCF_000517525.1 Limulus polyphemus
TGATTAGTAGTGAAGATCTGGCTATTGTGTACTGTGTAACTAGTGTTATTAGTAGTGAAGATCTGGCTATTGTGTACTGTGTAACTAGTGTGATTAGTAGTGAAGATCTGGCTATTGTGTACTGTGTAACTAGTGTGATTAGTAGTGAAGATCTGGCTATTGTGTGCTGTGTAACTAGTGTTATTAGTAGTGAAGATCTGGCTATTGTGTACTGTGTAACTAGTGTGATTAGTAGTGAAGATCTGGCTGTTGTGTACTGTGTAACTAGTGTAATTAGTAGTGAAGATCTAGCTGTTGTGTACTGTGTCACTAGTGCAATTAGTAGTGAAGATCTGGCTGTTGTGTACTGTGTAACTAGTGTGATTAGTAGAGAAGATCTGGCTATTGTGTACTGTGTTACTAGTGTGATTGGTTGTGAAGATCTGGCTATTGTGTACTGTGTAACTAGTGTGATTAATAGTGAAGATCTAGCTGTTGTGTAACTAGTGTGATCAGTAGTGAAGATCTGGCTGTTGTGTACTGTGTTACTAGTGTGATTAGTAGTGAAGATCTAGCTGTTGTGTAACTAGTG
>NW_013822990.1:0-1095 GCF_000517525.1 Limulus polyphemus
GGGGCTTTATCAATTATCATATATTTCTAAAAATGATTTTAACACACGTTACTAAGAACGATTCACCTACAAACACAACCAATAAATATTCGTTAGACATCTTATCTGTTATTCTGTTAAAGTGAAACATAAAGAATAGAACTGCTTCTAGTTTTAATAAATTAAATTAATCATATTTGAAACTAAATTGGGATTTTGAATATTTCCCTACATTTTAATAATTTACGTATTATACTCCAATAACTGTTCAGTATTGGACGTGCTTTGGTAACCTGGATTTATTGCGATAAAAATAAACAGTTAATATTATCAAAATTATTATACTGTAAATATTGCACTTTATCAGAAAATATACCTTTACAGATTTTTACATAGAAAATATATAATTAGACATATACTTTACAATTGTCATAATTTTTAAAAGAAATTAAGCCGTAAAAAGATAACAACTAGTTTGTTAAATTTAAATACTTAAATCATTCTTGCTAGAGTTTCTGAAAACATAGGAAGCTCAACTAAACCCCTAAATGAGAAGTAAAAGAATGTAGTAATTGCGATCTGTGTTCAAAACGTAGATGAGCAGAAAACCCTTGGCAGCATAAACTACATTGACATGTTCAATAGTTTTGACCGAGGTCTAATAAAAAAATACGTTAAGAAGAATAGTTTATTATAATTATGTAAAACTTTCCAACATAGACTATGAAATAACAACCAATAGGTAATAAAGAAAACTGAGTGAGTCTTGGTAGAATATCAAACATTAAAGAAGATGTCGGCACAATCCAGGGAACTATAAGAGGGGTTGTGGTCCTTCTGTTAAACTGTAGATACTCAAGACTCACTGTATGGTCCTTCTGTTAAACTGCAGATACTCTAGACTCACTGTATGGTCGTTCTGTTAAACTGCAGTACTCTAGACTCACTGTATGGTCCTTCTGTTAAACTGCAGATACTCAAGACTAACTGTGTGGTCCTTCTGTTAATCTCAAGACTCATTATATATGTATTGAAAATGCATCCCACTACAACGCACGTATTTCAACACCTATTGCCTAATCAACAGGGAAAGCAATATTATAAACCAGGATTTCT
>NW_013822991.1:0-453 GCF_000517525.1 Limulus polyphemus
CACAAATACGTTTTAATATACACACAACGGTATAATTTACAATAACAATTATTACAAATAGTTACTGCAAACAAAGATTTATAAACAAAAGTTTCACAAACTTACGAACAATATAAAGTTTTCTTTCTTGTCTGGAACCTCCTTGATATTTTATCGAAGGTTTACGATGAGCGAGTTGATGTAAGTACGATTCACCGGGAACCTAGCTACCTTTGTCTCCTTGGCCACACACGCTGTTTTCCACCTTTGAAATTGGTAATGTTTTCGTAAAAAATCTAATGTCCGATGAGAATCCACTGATGTTAAAAGATTTGTAATGTTCGAAATTTGTAAACATTCCTGGTCGAATATCTTAAGTTTTCCGATTGATAAGCGTTCTAAAAATCACAATTATAGCTTTCGGAGTTTATAGTTTGTTTGTTACGGATTTCGTGCAAAGCTACACGAGGGTCA
>NW_013822992.1:0-453 GCF_000517525.1 Limulus polyphemus
GGGAGGTATAAAGGGAATAAACCAAATATGACCAGTTCTGAAAAGCAGAATGATACTTGAAGAAAAGCTAGCATAGAATTTGGGGAAAGTCAAAGATAAATTTAGTTTTAAACTTCTATGATGTGATAAATGTCGAGACTTTGTCGCAGTTTGTAAGGTCAGGATAAAGAAAGTTATTTTTATCCTATAGCAACTGTGTTAACTATGAAATGTATACAGAGTCAACGACCACACCATGGTAAACGATTGGCCCATCATCACTTATGACGGAATTGACTAAATTGACAAGTGTGTGACAAGTTAAATGTTTAGTTTTGTATTGGAGTATGTACTTTTAAGATGAATAGAGTCATTTATATTGTTACGTCTCCGTTTGTTAATTGATTTTCCCGTAACTTCGTTCCAACGAAACTTTAACGACACAAGTCTTTACTTAATAAAACTGGTTTATTC
>NW_013822993.1:0-453 GCF_000517525.1 Limulus polyphemus
TGAATTATAGTTTGTTATAGCGCAACTGTTGAAGTTGAATGTATCGTAAAGTTGTATTTGGAAAGAATAAACCAGTTTTATTTAAGAAAGGACTTGTGTCGCTAAAGTTTCGTCCGATCGAATTTACGGAAAATCAACTAACGAACGAGCGGTAACAATATTAATCCAGAATGTCTTTGGATAGGTGTATGTTATATTTACAGTATGTAATATATTTGATTAATTATTAAATTATGTTTGATAATTATTTATATCATGAACATTTTAATGGTTAAAGGGATATATTTGTAGCTGAAAAACCTTGAAAATTTGTGTTTTGTGTACATATTGTATTGTTGCGTCATCGAGTCACATGACTACTGTGACGCAACGTTTCTAGAACTATCATGTACTTTGGCGAATGTTCTAGTTCTTACTAGATATAGGGTAGGCTGGTATATAAAAGAAGGGTAA
>NW_013822994.1:0-451 GCF_000517525.1 Limulus polyphemus
CTTTGGCTTACCTCGCCGACCACATTTTATCCGGATAGTCATGTCTGAGAGATGATCCACTATGTCATATGGGCCTTCCCATGGAGAAGACAACTTAGGAGACTTCCCTTTGGTCTTCCTGGGATTATACAACCACACCTTGTCTCCTGGTTCAAAGCTGACTTCAGTAGATCTCTTATCATAAGATAGCTTCATCGAATCAGCAGATGTTTTCAAGTTTGTACGCACTTGATGGTGAATATCATCCATCCTTTCCGATAACACTTTCACAAACTCTGACACATTCTCAGGCAACTCTTCATAAGGTGGGTGTCCTGTTAACAGATCCACTGGCAATCGAAGTTCTCGACCAAACATCAACTTTGCTGGAGTGTATCCAGTGGTTTCATGCTCTGCTGTCCTATAGGCCATCAACAGTGGAGGGAGTAAGACATCCCAATCATCTTGACGG
>NW_013822995.1:0-452 GCF_000517525.1 Limulus polyphemus
AGTTCCCTCCGTGTTACACAGTAGTTCCTCTCTGGTCGACTAAAGTAGGCCACCACATGTTCGTTTTCGCCCACTTTCTGAGACAACACTCCTCCAATTCTAACATTACTAGCATCACAATCCAGCATGTATGGCAGTGGGCGATCTGGAAGCTTTGAAAGTGTAGCTTAGAGCAATTTTTCTTTCAATGTCTTGAAAGCATGCTGGCAAGAAACTGTCCATTCCAACCTCTGGACTTTTTTGGTCAAATCATATAGTGGAGTAGCTATAGTTGCAAAGTCCTTCACAAACTTCCAGTAATAGGTACAGAGTCCCAATAAACTTCTTAACTCTCCCACATTGTCTGGTGTTGGCCAGTCATGCACTGCTTTCACTTTATCTGGATCAGTTTGCACACCATTCTCACTTACAATGTGGCCTAAGTAAAGCACCTCGTTCCGGAACAAATGACA
>NW_013822996.1:0-453 GCF_000517525.1 Limulus polyphemus
GAGTTTACACTTGATGGATGTAATTGTAATATATGAGAAAGTTAGTAGACATTTGATGGTGGTACCTGTATTACATGATTAAGGTAATAAACATATGAGAAGTACCTAAGATACATATAAAAATAGTTTACACTTGATGGTGGTATTCATTATCCATTAGGTAGTTCGTAGACATTTGATGGTGGTACCTGTATTACATGACGAAGTTAATACATATTTCATAAGTACCTATATTATAAAAAGATAAGTTTACATTTGATGGTGGTATTTGTAACATATGAGAAAGTTAATAGACATTTGATGGTGGTACCTGTAATACATGAAGAAAATAATACACATTTCATAACTACCTATATTATACAAAAAAATGAGTTTACACTTGATGGTGGTATTTGTAATATATGAGAATGTTAGTAGACATTTGATGGTTGTACCAGTAATACACGATGAAGT
>NW_013822997.1:0-453 GCF_000517525.1 Limulus polyphemus
GACTTCAGATATTTGGACTAATGTCTTTAAACCTTGTATTGTTAGCAAGACACAGGTGAAAGGTCAGTGTAATAAAAATAATAAATATATATAAATGTATAATGTTATGAGATTTAAGCTATTTCATCTAAACATTAATGTTTTCGTGTTATAATTTGTGTTCATTCTAGAATGAAAGGGATGTAATTTATGTCTATTTTCTAATTTCTTTTATGGTGGTTGCGAGATCAGTCAAATCTACTGAACCCGTACAGAGATTAGTTACTGAAAATAACAGATAAAATATAAAGTTTTTTCTTAAGAAATGTTTAATAACAATCTGGACATTATAAAGATTTTGTATGTGAAATTTCAAAATTTTCTGTTGCATGAAAGTATTTTTAATCTTAAAAATGAATATTACTTTGCATGATAGATGGGCAAGATGTGAAAAGAAAAGAAAGGCACGAGAAA
>NW_013822998.1:0-452 GCF_000517525.1 Limulus polyphemus
TATTCTGATATCCCTTTAGAAATGTTTAAAAGGTCATTGCTTATTAACAGGAAGAAAAACTGGCTCGAAAAGCATATCCTACACTTTTATGGAATTTTGTCTTAACACCGTAGTTTTACTCCACCCAAACCTACAATTCTGTTAGATGTACTTTCAATCTTCTTCTACCACAATTTTAGGAACCATGTGCATAAGTTAACATGCAACGAAATCGTGGTAAAAATAGCTCAGTATATCTACTCTGCACTTAATAGCTGTTAAGTCCAGCAACAATAAAAAGAAAAACGGACAAAACAGTTGATCATTTGAACACAGCTTGGAAAAAAATTAAAGTTTCCACAACAAAAGAACAGGCATTTGAAAATAACTGCTTTTTCATTAAAGGTGATTGTGCAAGCTGTGAAAAAAGAAAATTTAATATCCACCAATGTTTTCGTATGCTGAATAATACC
>NW_013822999.1:0-453 GCF_000517525.1 Limulus polyphemus
GCAGAGTGAGGACATATGAGAAGCCAGAATAAGAAGAATATTACCAATACGTCAGCCTCGGGGAAACCAGTAGTGGTGGGTGTTGAGGTACACCCACCAACTCCCATCGTGAAAGTCCCAACACCTAGGTGTAAAATGCCAAGCATACATAGTGCCTACGTGACAGGAAAGCTGGATGGCAAAAGGTGCAACTTTGTCATAGATTCTGCATCTCAGCAAACCCTCGGGAGTATCAAGATGTTAGATCACAAAGGAGTACCAGAAGCCATACAGGAGCTCTGTGGTGTGATAGGATATTCTGCAAGGTAGTGAGGACCAGTGTGGGTAACAAGTGAGCTCATGGGCATAAAGTATAGACACAAAGTATACTTGGCCGATATTGAAGACCCATGCATATTAGGGTTGGACTACTTACTACTGAGGAAGTGTGTAATTAATTTTGATAAAATGACG
>NW_013823000.1:0-1428 GCF_000517525.1 Limulus polyphemus
CCACACATTATTCTTCTTGTGTATGGAACTATATTATACTGATATCAGCCTTCCACACATGATTCTTGTTGTGTGTGGAACTATATTATACTGATATCATCCTTCCACACATGATTCTTGTTGTGTATGGAACTATATCACACTGATATCATCCTTCCACAGATGATTCTTGTTGTGTGTCAAACTATATTATACTGATATCAGCCTTCCACACATGATTCTTGTTGTGTGTGGAACTATATCATACTGATATCAGCCTTCCACAGATGATTCTTGTTGTATGTGGAACTATATTATACTGATATCAGCCTTCCACACATGATTAGTGTTGTGTGTGGAACTATATTATACTTATATCAGCCTTCCACACATGATTCTTATTGTGTGTGGAACTATAATAAACTGATATCATCCTTCCACACATGATTCTTGTTGTGTGTGAAACTATATTATACTGATATCAGCCTTCCACACATGATTCTTGTTGTGTGTGGAACTATATTATACTGATATCAGCCTTCCACACATGATTCTTGTTGTGTGTGGAACTATATTATACTGATATCAGCCTTCCACAGATGATTCTTGTTGTATGTGGAACTATATTATACTGATATCAGCCTTCCACAGATGATTCTTGTTGTGTGTGTGGAACTATATTACACTGATATCAGCCTTCCACATATGATTCTTGTTGTGTGTGGAACTATATTATACTGATATCAGTCCTTCCACACATGATTCTTGTTGTGTGTGGAACTATATTATACTGATATCAGCCTTCCACACATGATTCTTGTTGTATATGGAACTATAATATACTGATATCATCTAATCATCTGTGGAAGGATGATATCAGTATATTATAGTTCCACACACAACAAGAATCATCTGTGGAAGGCTGATATCAGTAAAATATAGTTCCACACACAACAAGAATCATCTGTGGAAGGATGATATCAGTATTCATATAGTTCCACACACAACACTAATCATGTGTGGAAGGATGATATCAGTATATTATAGTTCCATATACAACAAGAATTATCTGTGGAAGGCTGATATCAGTATATTATAGTTCCACACACAACAAGAATCATCTGTGGAAGGCTGATATCAGTATTCATATAGTTCCACACACAACACTAATCATCTGTGGAAGGATGATATCAGTATAATATATTTCCACACACAACAAGAATCATCTGTGGAAGGATGATATCAGTATAATATAGTTCCACACACAACAAGAATCATGTGTGGAAGGCTGATATCAGTGTTGTTGTGTGTGGAACTATATGAATACTGATATCATCCTTCCACAGATGATTCTTGTTGTGTGTGGAACTATATTATACTGATATTAGCCTTCCACAGATGATTCTTGTTGTGTGTGGAACTATATTATACTGATATCATCCTTCCACA
>NW_013823001.1:0-453 GCF_000517525.1 Limulus polyphemus
TCAAACTTCTCTGAAAGCTCACCTTTTCTGGCCTTCAATCGAGATGACTGTACCAATCTTGGTACCTCTGTACTGGACTTAACGTAGGATTCAAATTCGAGAGCTCTGGCCATTGCATCCTGCATGGTAGAGGGGTGTGCTTGCTTCACTTGTATCTTAAGTTGTGGACTGTCCAAGGCATCTACAAACTGATCTCTCAGCAACAACTTGAGTAGATCGGGTGGTGCAGTTGGGTAGGCCTTGTGTGCCATGCTCTCCAAGTCCTGTGTCAGCTCTTGCAAGCTCTCCCCTTTAGCACGGACTCTCGTCCTGAACCTTGCCCTGTAGACTTCTGACTGGTTTTGGGTTCCGTACCTGAGTTCCAGAGCCTCTGCCAGTGTTCTATAGTTGTGTGTGTCAGCTGCTGTCAACTGTCCAGTATTTCCAGTGGTTGTCCTTTCAAGTCTCGTTGCC
>NW_013823002.1:0-453 GCF_000517525.1 Limulus polyphemus
CATAATATTACTACTCGTTTGAAATTTTAATGATTTCGATTCAAAGTCAAATTTTAATGTTATAATCAATTATAGTTGTCGCAATGTAATAGTATTAGCTATACAGTTTTTATTTAGTTTCTTACGTTTTTTTCCGAGAAGAATATTACATAGTAACTTTTCGACCACACTATATCCGCCATATTGAGCATTAGTAATGCATGATATTATAATCGAAGAATAATGACAGAAAAACTATTAGATTTCTTTCTTTCACCTTTCTCTCTCTCTCTCTCTTTTGTCTGTAATATCTGCCCGCATGGCCAGGTGGTTAAGGCACTCGACTCGCAATCTGAGGGTCGCGGGTTTGAATCTCTGTCACACCAAACATGCTCGCCCTTTCAGCCGTAGGGGAATTATAATGTGACGGTCAATCCCACTATTCGTTGGTAAAAGAGTAGCCCAAGAGTTGGC
>NW_013823003.1:0-492 GCF_000517525.1 Limulus polyphemus
ATTATAATATTGGTTTTCTAGTTGGTTTCCAAATCATTTGTGATGTCACTCGTTTCACAAGAGTTATTGAGAGTCATTATAATATTGGTTTTTAGTTTGGTTTCCAAATCATCTGTGATGTCACTCGTTTCACAAGAGTTATTGAGAGTCATTATAATATTGGTTTCTAGTTTGATTTCCAAATCATTTGTGATGTCACTCGTTTCACAAGAGTTATTGAGAGTGATTATAATATTGGTTTCTAGTTTGTTTGAAATCATGTTCATTTGGTGTAGTAGACACCTGACGTCTTCCTGATCTACAAACTCATTTATCAACACCATACTGACTACTTTGTTGATTCCAATAGTATACATGGCTAACTTTATTGTTATAACTCCAGCAATAACCTATTTCTTGACTTCAACTTCCACTGTCTCCAGTAATAACGTATTTCTTGACTTCAACTCCCGTCTGTCTCCAGTAATAACGTATTTCTTGACTCCAACTCCA
>NW_013823004.1:0-472 GCF_000517525.1 Limulus polyphemus
CAGTGGAGGGAGTAAGACATCCCAGTCATCCTGGTGGCTATAACAAAACTTTGCCAATTCCTGTCCCAGAGTCCAATTGTACTTTTCTACCATCCCATCAGACTGTAGGTGAAGTGTCGTTGTCCTAGTCTTTCGTATGCAAAACAACTTGCAGTATTTATGGAGCACAGCTGATTCAAAGCTACGGCCTTGATCTGAATGCAGTTTGTATGGCATACCAAACATGAAGAGGAAATCACTAATAGCCGAAGCTACAGTCGTAGCTTCCTGATTTGGTATTACATATGCCTCAGGCTACTTGGTGCAATAATCCATCCCACACAAATATACTTGTTTCCAGCACGAATTTGGGGCAAAGGACCAGCAATGCCAGTGGCTACTCTTTCCACTGGTGTGTTAACATGATATAACTTCATTGGAGCACGTCCCTTATGCTTGGGTCCTCTTTTAGCACAACATGTACTGCAGGTCC
>NW_013823005.1:0-449 GCF_000517525.1 Limulus polyphemus
GTAATAAATTTAGTTTTTTTAAGCACATGATCTCCTTTACGCATATATCTAGTGTAGATACACAAATTATGCCATTTTGTTATATCGTTATACACAACAGCCAAGATAACTGATGTTATCAATAACTGAAAGAGTAAGAGTAAATTGCATTCTTCAATAAAAATCACTGAACATGAAATTGCTTGAACTACTTTATGTGTTCTCCTTTACTTCAGTTTTGCTTCAGAGGGGAATATATAGAGTGCATAATACTTTTCCCGCCATATTTAGTTTCCACCATGTGCAGATGATTAGGGTAGGGTGGATTTGAAATGTATTAGTCACAAATCATCTCATTTTCCCGCAAGAAAAGTCCTTGAAAGTGGGATTACACAATACATGTGTGTATCTCTTTAACTGTATAACTGGCATTCAGATGGTGTAAATGGTGATAGTTTTAGGTTTAAATG
>NW_013823006.1:0-453 GCF_000517525.1 Limulus polyphemus
TATCTTCAATCTCTCTGTCTGCTATACAATTCCGATTAATTGTCTGGCACTCTTATATACAAGAATAGAGGGCGCCTAGCAAATACTGGATTATTCGTGATATTTCCGATCTTTCTAGAACTTATTACATGTTACCAGGGTCACGTGACTTACGCTGTCGTAACAAACTATTATAGATCTAGATATGAACTACACATGAAAGAAAAGAAAGATAAAAGAATCCTTCTAAACCCGTTGTTACATCTCCGTTTGTTAATTAACTTTCCGTAACTTCGTTCCGACGAAATTTTAACGACACAAGTCCTTACTTAATAAAACTGGTTTATTCTTTCCGAATATAACTTTACCGATACACTCAACTTCAACAATCGCGCTAAACAAACGCTATAACAACGAACGTCAATAATACTGCTGACTGCAGATCAATTACTCACTGTCTACACACACTTTACC
>NW_013823007.1:0-451 GCF_000517525.1 Limulus polyphemus
AAGTAATATCTACATAATTTGCCTGAAGTTTTAGATGAGTTTTTGAACAACATGTTTTTAAATAATGTCTACATAATTTGCCTCAAGTTTTAGATGAGTTTTGAACTACATGTTTTTAAGTAATACCTACATAATTTGCCTCAAGTTTTAAACGAGTTTTTGAACTACATGTGTTTTAAGTAATATATACAAAATTTACCTCAAGTTTTAGATGAATTTTTGAACTACATGTTTTTTAAGTAATGTCTGCATAAATTGCCTGAAGTTTTAGATGAGTTTTGAACAACATGTTTTTAAATAATGTCTACATAATTTGCCTCAAGTTTTAAACGAGTTTTTGAACTACATGCTTTTTAAGTAATGTCTACATAAACTGTCTCAAGTTTTAGATGAATTTTGAACTACATGTTTTTTAAGTAATGTCTGCATAAATTGCCTGAAGTTTTAGATG
>NW_013823008.1:0-454 GCF_000517525.1 Limulus polyphemus
CATGCTGGAATTGATATTGATGCTCTGAAGACGCTTATTGATTCTAACCAAAGGCAATACACTCGTGAAATGGCCCTAAAATTGCATGTCTCTCATGAAACAACACGTAAACATCTAAGGAATATGGAAAACTCCACAAAGATGTTTGGGTGCTTCACGAACTCTTCGATGATCATTGTTTCCAACGTGTGAACATTGCTTCGTCTCTTTTGGCGCATAAAGCGCGTGAACCCTTTTTGGACAGAATTGTCACCGGTGATGCAAAATGGATTCTCTATGCGAATATTAAACTCCAAAAACAATGGCTCAATCCTAGAAAAAAACACTTTTGACCCCAAAACCTGGACTCCATCAGCAGAAAGTGATGCTTTGCATTTGGTGGGATATCAGAGAAGTAATTCATTTCGAATTCCGCAATCCACAGCGAACTGTCACTGGAAAGATCTATAGTCAG
>NW_013823009.1:0-451 GCF_000517525.1 Limulus polyphemus
GCACGTCTTTTGCGTCTCTGTGCCCCACTTTCTTTTTTCAACATAAATAAATAAATTAAATAAATTAATAAATACTGACTACACTATTTAGTTGCAACATACAAATTGTCAGATGAAAGGAAGCATTCAACTTTCCTAAGTTCCTAAGCAGAAATTATATTTATATTATACAATTATAGTTGCAACTTAAGACTAGGCACATCTGGACCTGGTTTCACTTTAACTGCCATTATTTAGATCATCCATACTCATGTTAATTAATGTGACACAACAGTAAGAAAATCAATGCATATGAGTGTATATGCTGGTAAATCATGCTTATGAGCACCATATAAATTACTGGCAGTTGCTAAATCACATTTAAAAACTCGATAGGTTTATCTACACGAACACTACAAGAGACAAGTCTGAAATTTGCTCGAATGAAAATCACACTCAAAGGCTCAAAGGC
>NW_013823010.1:0-452 GCF_000517525.1 Limulus polyphemus
GATAGATAATTGAGTCAAGCGAACAGTAGGCACCGTACGTAAAGTATGTGAATCACTGTGATTTTTAGCGTGTGTTATAAAGGTTGTTAAGTTTAAAGTGACTATGAAAATTCTTTATATTACAAGACTGTAAAGAGAAAGAATAAACTAAATTTAATTAAGAATGGACTTGTATCGCTGAAGTTCCTCGGAAATAATTTATACCGGAAATTAACAAACGAGCAGATACCTAACAAATTGGTGGCAGGAATGGGATCGAAAAAAACAAACAAAAACAAGATGGAAACCAGAAGTGGCAAATCAAACTACAGCTCAGCAGATTTGATGGCAGCAATACAAGAACAGCAAAAGAAACAAGAAGAACGAGAAAAGAAACAAGAAGAGAGACAACTGCAGTGGCAAGAAAACCTGCAACAGTGACAGCTCGAACATTAAAATAAACAAGAGATTAT
>NW_013823011.1:0-608 GCF_000517525.1 Limulus polyphemus
GACACAAGATTTAACAATACTGTGTACTGTCAATAAGAAGACACAAGATTTAACGATACTGTGTACTGTCAATAAGAAGACACAATATTCAACGATAATGTGTACTGTCAGTAAGAAAACAAAAGATTTAACAATAATGTGTCCTGTCAATAAGAAGACACAAGATTTAACGATACTGTGTACTTTATATAAGAATACACAAGATTTAACGAAACTTTTAACGATACTGTGTACTGTCAATAAAAAGACACAAGATTTAACGATACTGTGTATTGTCAATAAGAGGACACAAGATTTAACGATACTGTGTACTGTCAATAAGAAGACACAATATTCAACGATAATGTGTACTGTCAGTAAGAAAACAAAAGATTTAACAAAAATGTGTCCTGTCAATAAGAAGACACACGATTTTACGATACTGTCTATTGTCAATAAGAAGACACAAGATTTAACGATACTGTGTACTGTCAATAAGAAGACACAAGATCTACCGATACTGTGTACTGTCAATTAGAAGACACAAGATTTAACAATAGTGTGTACTGTCAATAAGAAGACATAAGATTTAACAATACTGTGTACTGTCAATAAGAAGACACAAGATT
>NW_013823012.1:0-452 GCF_000517525.1 Limulus polyphemus
GATTTTTTTGACAAATTTTGGAATGTTTTGCCGTTGTTTCTTTACAACAAATTTACCACAAATAACAGAATATGTTTGGGTCATTTACACAACCTCCTGTTGCCATAACAACGAATAAATAATATTGAAAGGATAAAAAAAATAATGTCAAAGTGCACGCACAAACAAATACGATCCAAAAATGACACGTCATGCGGCCTGTTAACCGTTTATATACTCGCTGTGTGTTTCTCGTGGGTTCTAGAACGATCGATAAGACTCTTACGTTGCGATTGGTCTAGAGAAATCTATAGCCAGTGGTGGTTAACATTTTAAACATAACAAAATGTGACCCGATTTCAATGAAAATGATTCACTTATGTAAAAGTACATATGACGTTTTGTAAAAAATCTGTACGTGATGGAGAAAAATGGATATATATATATATATATATATATATATATATATATAT
>NW_013823013.1:0-452 GCF_000517525.1 Limulus polyphemus
GTCAAAAACAATGGCTCAGTCCTAGACTAAAACCACTTCCGACCCCAAAACATGGACTCCATCCGCAGAAAGTGATGCTTTGCATTTGGTGTGACATCAAAGGAGTAATTCATTTCAAACTCCTCAATCCACAGCGAACTGTCAATGCAGAGATCTATAGTCAGCAATTGAAACGTTTAAATCAAGCCCTTCATCAGAAACGCCGTTCACTCGTCAATCGGAAAGGTGTTCTTCTCCACGACAATGCACGTCCACATGTGGCATGTTTGACGCAACACAAGATTATGGAGTCGAGTTGAGGAGTTCTTCCCCATCCACCATATTCTCCAGCACCATGAGATTACCATCTTTTTCGTTCACTGCAACACCATCTTAATGGGAAAACGTATGCAAATATGGAAGGTGTTAAAGAGGACATCGACATGTTTTTTGCTTCAAAGCCAAGTGCTTTC
>NW_013823014.1:0-452 GCF_000517525.1 Limulus polyphemus
CCTGAATTTCCCCTAGTATGATGCACGTGACACATTTTTTCTTAGCGTGTCATCATCCCTATTTTATCCACCACCCCTTGAAGAAGTTTGAAATTAAATGTAAAATACTCTATAAAATCATTATTGTTCAAACAAACCATAATTTTTATAGCCTTCAATTTTGTTTGGTTACAGAGCTATCAAATAGAAAATCAGACCCCTTCTGCCACACATACCTCTCACATCCTCTCTTTCACAATTGGTTAATAGTTCTCTCTTACGTTTCATTATATATTACTTATAACCAATAGAAAGTCAAGGTTTTCATCTATCAAATGATGTATTGTAAACAGAATATCGTTAATTTCACTCACCGTAAAAGATTTGTTCCTACGGGAAAGTTAACGACTAGCTTGGATGAATTTGTAACTGTTCTTGTTGCATGGTTAGAAAGCCAGGAAAATTTTGAGAGG
>NW_013823015.1:0-453 GCF_000517525.1 Limulus polyphemus
GTTCATGTTGAAGCAAAGTCCTAGAGGTCATTCTAAACCGTCATTACTTACCTTATGGTTGAAGTCACTCTAAACCGTCATTACTTATCTTATGGTTGGAGTCACTCTAAACCGTCATTACTTACCTTATGGTTGAAGTCATTCTAAACCGTCATTACTTACCTTATGGTTGAAGTCACTCTAAACCGTCATTACTTACCTTATGGTTGGTGTCACTCTAAACCGTCATTACTTACCTTATGGTTGGAGTCACTCTAAACCGTCATTACTTACCTTATGGTTATTTCACTATAAACCTTCATTACTTAGCTTATGGTTGGAGTCACTCTAAACCGTCATTACTTAGCTTATGGTTGGAGTCACTCTAAACCGTCATTACTTAGCTTATGGTTGAGGTAATTCTAAACCGTCATTACTTAGCTTATGGTTGAAGTCACTCTAAACTGTCATTAC
>NW_013823016.1:0-453 GCF_000517525.1 Limulus polyphemus
TTGAACGATCGTGAGTGTCAACGATAGTCCAGCAAATTTCGTTCAGGTACTTTAGCCTTAAAAACTGTGATGGTAGGGGGCGACATGTTGGAATTGATATTGATGCTTTGAAGACACTTGTTGAGTCTAATACAAGGCAACGCACTCGTGAAATGGCCCTGAAATTGCATGTTTCTCATGAAACAATACGTAAACATCAAAGGAAAATGGGAAAACTCCATAAAGAAGATGTTTGATTGCTCACGAACTCTACAATGATCATCGTTTCCAACGTGTGAACGTTGCTTCGTCTATTCTGGATTCTCTATGTGAATAATAAAAGCTAAAAACAATGGCTCAGTCCTAGACAAAAACCACTTCCGACTCCAAAACTTGACTCCATCTGCAGAACGTGATGATTTGCAGTTTGGGTGGAACATACGAAAGGTAAAATGGAAAAACTACATAAAGAAG
>NW_013823017.1:0-452 GCF_000517525.1 Limulus polyphemus
AAACGAACATGTGGTGACCTACATCAGTAGTATCCTAAGTAGACCAGAGAGGAACTACTGTGTAACATGGAGGGAACTCCTTGCTATAGCAAAGAGTCTGACATATTTCCATCCTTACCTCTATGTCGCCAGGTTTACCATCAGGACAGACCATGCTGCATTTCGCTGGTTAAGATCATTGCAAAACCCAGAGGGACAACTGACACGTTGGATCGGAAAGATAGACCAGTACAATTATGATATTGAATACAGAGAAGGAAAATCTCATGGAAATGCAGACGGACTGAGCCGAAGACCCTGCAAAAATGACTGCAGACATTGTTGCAAATGGGAGCAGTTGAAGCTTGAAGATGGTATTCTTGTCCAGAGATGGGAAACTGCAGATGGGAAAGTGACAACCTGGTAAACAGTTCTACCAAGAAAGTTACGGGAAGTTGTGCTGCGTCAATCCC
>NW_013823018.1:0-454 GCF_000517525.1 Limulus polyphemus
TTCTTAATTCCGAGATGTACTCCTGTTAAATTATCATGGGATCGACGCAGCACAACTTCCCGTAACTTTCTCGGTATAACTGTTTGCCAAGTCGTCACTTTCCCATCGGTAGTTTCCCAACTCCGGACAAGAATACCATCTTCAAGTTTCAACTGGTCCCATTGTGCCCAATAGTTCTTTGTCACAGGGCTTAGACTAGACACCTTCTCCCAAGCAGGGCGCAAAACACTTGCTTTTAAGAAATCAATCACTGGCTTCAAATCTTGGTCTTTCTCCTGTTCTGCCTTGATATCGATACCTGGTTCCACTTCGTCATTATCAACTCTTTCAGTCGGCTTGACTTCAGCCCGATGGCAACCAATCAGCTCAACCTCTCTTTTAACAGTTACCGTAAGTTGACCTTTGTTATTCCCAAACGTCATTTTATCAAAATCAATTACAAACTTCCTTGGTA
>NW_013823019.1:0-452 GCF_000517525.1 Limulus polyphemus
TACCAGACAATGTGGGAGAGTTAAGAAGTTTCTAAGAAGTTGTACCTATTACTGGAAGTTTGTGAAGGACTTTGCAACTATAGCTGCTCCACTACATGATTTGACTAAAAAAGGCCAGAAGTTTGAATGGACAGTTTCTTGCCAGCATTCTTTCAAGACGTTGAAGGAACAATTGGCCTCCACTCCACTTTTAAAACTTCCAGATACCTCACTGTAGTACATACTGGATTGTGATGCTACTAATGTCGGAATTGGAGGAGTGTTGTCTCAGAAATGGGGCGAAAACGAACATGTGGTGGCCTACTTCAGTAGGGTTTTAAGTAGACCAGAGAGGAACTACTGTGTAACATGGAGGGAACTCCTTGCTATAGTAAAGAGTCTGACATATTTCCACCCTTACCTCTATGGTGCAGGTTTACCATCAAGACAGGCCATGCTGTGTTACGCTGGTT
>NW_013823020.1:0-454 GCF_000517525.1 Limulus polyphemus
AAAATATACAAGCTATAATACCCCTCAACTGATGAGGAATGTTTAAACTTAATTAAAACAATGTAAGTTTAACAGCAGTCGTATATTTCAAAGCAATAACTTGAACATAAACTTTATCTCCAAATTTTGAAATTATAACCAAGCTTTTTCGTAAAAAAAAATTTCAGTTTGCTTTACATCTACCAACAAATAAATATTTTGAGGTGATCCCAACCTTGAACACCCTACATCTTACTGACCATGAGGAAAGCATGGTTGTTTGAGAAACAACCCAGCAATTTTCTCTACTTTGACCTTGAATCTCTTTAGAATATTCAACATTGTCTAAAGCATCAACCTGCCAAGATTGTTTGATATTGACTCAATAGGCTGGAAGTAATTAACTAACAGACTGGCTTTACAAAATAGAAATAGGGTTAAGTTCAATTTTGACCCCCTTAGGACATTCCCACAG
>NW_013823021.1:0-692 GCF_000517525.1 Limulus polyphemus
AAAAAACTTACATCACGTATAATAGTTAAACCGAACCCTTAAACGTCACCTTAGTGGAGCCTAAATAATGCATAAAGTTTAGTATACTCTAATTTGTTATAGTGATGGCACACGACGAGACACACATTCAGCATGTAATGCTGTTTGAATACAAGAAGGGAAACAACGCCTCTGTAGCCACAAAGAATATCTAAGACGTTTATGGAAATGTTTTGAACGTTCGTAAGTGCCAACAATGGTTCAGCAAATTTTGTTCAGGTGACTTTAGCCTTAAAAACTGTGATGGCAGGAGCCGACATGTTGGAATTGATATTGATGCTCTGAAGACGCTTGTTGAGTCTAACCCAAGGCAGCACACTCGTGAAATGGCCCTGAAATTGCATGCCTCTCATGAAACAATACGTAAACATCTAAGGTGTTTGGGTGCCTCACGAACTCTCCGATGATCATCATTTTCCAACGTTTGAACGTTGCTTGTCTCTTCTGGCGCGTAATGCACGTGAACGGTTTTTGGACAGATCTGATGAAAAATGGAATCTCTATGCGAATATTTTATGCCAAAAGCAATGGCTCAGTCCTAGACAAAAAAAAAACTATTCCGACCCCAAAACCTGGACTCCATCTACAGAAAGTGATGCTTTGCCTTTAGTGGGACATCAAAGGAGTAATTCATTTCGAACTCCTCAATCCAC
>NW_013823022.1:0-445 GCF_000517525.1 Limulus polyphemus
AAACTCAACTTCAACAGTCGCGCTATGACAAACTTTAATTCACGTCTCACGAGCTCGACTTCAACAATACGTCTCTCTCTGACTGCAGTTCAATTACTCATTACCTACACACACATTCTCCCGTCACGTTGTGACCATCCTATATATACCAGGCTACCTCCAATCTAGTAAATGCTAGGGCATTCACGAAGGAACAGGATATTTGTAGAAAGCACGTGACCTCTCTGACGCAACAGTATTTTTGTTAACAAATATAATAATAATAAATGCTCAAAGTGGTAAACGAAATAATAATCTGATCTAAGTAAAAAAATCTTTGTAAAAAATCCTTACGTGATAGTAAAAAAAATGAATATTATTTTCGAAATCTGCGTAGTTGAATTACGAAAAATCCATTATTAAAACAAAAATAATGTTACGACAGCGGAGGTCACGTGACGCTAGT
>NW_013823023.1:0-454 GCF_000517525.1 Limulus polyphemus
CCCCCATACTCATCTTTAGCGTTATTTGGTACAACAACTCCACGAACACCTAGGTGTAACTCTAGTTACTGAATTTGTAACCACCATACTCATCTGTAGCGTTTTTTGGTACAACAACTCCACGAATACCTAGGTGTAACCCTAGTTACCGAATTTATAACCACCATATTCATCTTTAGCCTTACTTGGTACAACTACTCTATGAACACATATGTGTAACTCTAGTTATATAATTTATAACCACCATTCTCATCTTTAGCCTTAATTGGTACAACTACTCCATGAACACTTAGGTGTAAATCTAGTTACCGAATTTATATCCACCATATTCATCTTTAGCCTTACTTGGTACAACTACTCCATTAACACTTAGGTTTTACTCTAGTTACCGAATTTGTAACCACCATACTCATCTATAGCGTTTTTGGTACAACAACTCCACGAATACCTAGGT
>NW_013823024.1:0-453 GCF_000517525.1 Limulus polyphemus
ATCTTGGTCTTTGCCTGTTCAGCCTTGATATCTTTATTTGGTTCCACTTCGTCATCATAAACTTCTTCGGTTACATTGACTTTACCTTGATGGCACCTAATTAGTTCAACCTCTCTTTTAACAGTTACCGGAACTTGGCCTTCATTATTCCCAAACGTCATTTTATCAAAATCAATTACAAACTTCCTTGGTTGTAGATAGTCCAATCCTAATATGCATTCGTCTTCCATGTCAGCCAAGTATACTTTCTGTCTGTCTTTTATGCCCATGAGCTCAATTGTCACCCACACTGGTCCCCACAGTCTTGTAGAATGTCCTATCACACCATAAAGCTTTTGTATGGCTTCTGGTACTCCTTCGTGATTTAACACCTTGATGCTCACAAGGGTTTGCTGAGACGCAGAGTCTATGACAAAGTTGCACCTTTGGCCATCCAGCTTCCCTGTCACGTAG
>NW_013823025.1:0-453 GCF_000517525.1 Limulus polyphemus
GCTCCATGTTTTTCACCATTTCAACTCAAAAAACCATAGTATATCTACTAAAAACACAGTCATTTTAAACCAAGAACCCAACATAAACAAACGAAAAATCAAGGAATCCATCTTAATTGAACAAAACAACCCTACTCTAAACCAACACCCCGGGGTGCCTAGATACCTCTTCTAAGTTTCACAACAGTTCCGGTCATGTGACTTCTTTTTTCAATACTATATATATATCCGTGTCTGTGTAAATTACTTGTACCTGATGATGACAAAACCTTGTCGAAACGTTCTACATTTGCTGTTATGTTAAACTTATATTAAAGTTTTTCTTCATTACCCATTCAAGCCGTCTCCAGCCATTAGTATTCTTTATTCTTCCTTTTAAACCACTATCTTTCACGGTTTAATTATATTTTTTCTACCTTTATTCCTGTAAAACAAACAGTGTTGTTTTGATTA
>NW_013823026.1:0-853 GCF_000517525.1 Limulus polyphemus
GACAGCTAATACTCTATGTTACACGTCTGTGATATTTAGTATTTTATAATGGAAGGTTGTGACAGTTAATAATCTATGTTACATGTCTGTGATAGTTAGTATTTTATAATGGAAGATTGTGACAGCTAATACTCTATGCTACAAGTCTGTGATAGTTGGTATTTTATAATAGAAGATTGTGACAACTAGTACTCTATGTTACAAGTCTGTGATAAATTAGTATTTTATAATAGAAGATTGTGACAGCTAATAATCTATGCTACATGTCTATGATTGTTAGAATTTTATATACTAACAATCATAGACTTCTAGCATAAAGTATTAGCTGTCAGAGCCTTCTTCTATGAAATACTAACTATCACAATCAAGTAACATAGAGTATTAGCTGTCACAGTCTTCTATGATAAAATACTAACTATCACAAACTTGTTACAAAGAGTATTAGCTGTCACAGACTTCTATTATAAAATACCAACTATCACAGACTTGTAACATAGAGTATTAGCTGTTGTACTTTTATATTTTTTATAATAGAAGATTGTGACAACTAATACTCCATGTTACAAGTCTGTGATAGTTGGTATGTTATCATAGAAGACTGTGACAGCTAATACTTTATACTACAAGTCTATGATTGTTAGTATTTTATAATAGAAGACTGTGACAGCTAATACTCTATGTTACAAGTCTGTGATAGTTAGTATTTTATAATAGAAGACTGTGACAGCTAATACTCTATGTTACAAGTCTGTGATAGCTAGTATTTTTATAATAGAAGTCTGTGACAACTAATACTCTAAGCTAAAAGTATGTGATAGTTAGTATTTTTATAATAGAAGTCTGTGACAACAAA
>NW_013823027.1:0-727 GCF_000517525.1 Limulus polyphemus
TTGTTGTATCTAACCTGGTACTGGTTGGAGTTGTTGGAAGTATTTAATGTGTTTTTGTATCTAACATGGAACCGGCAGGGGTAGTTGTAAGTCTTTAATGTGTTGTTGTATCTAACCTGATACTGGCAGTAGTTGTTGTAAGTATTTTATGTATTTTTGTATCTAATCTAGCAATTCCAAGGGTTGTTGTAAGTCTTTAATGTGTTGTTGTATCTAACCTGGTACTGGCAGGAGTTGTTATAAGTCTGTATTGCGTTGATGTTTCTAGCTTTGAACGGGCAGGGGTTGTTGTATGTCGTTAATGTGTTGTTGTATCTAACCTGGGACTGGCAGGAATTGTTGTAAGTATTTAATGTGTTTTTGTATCTATCCGGGTTCAGGCAGGAGTAATGATTTAATGTGTTGCTGTGTGTAAAAGGATTATCGCAGGGGTTGTTGTAAGTCTTTAATTTGTTGTTGTATCTAACCTGTTACTGGGATAGGTTGTTGATAATCTTTAATGTGTTGTTGTAAGTCTTTATTGTGCTTTTGTTTCTAACATGGAACGGGTAGGGGTTGTTGTAAGACTTTAATGCGTTGTTGTATCTAATCTTGTACTTGCAGGGGCTGTTTTGAGTTTTTAATGTGTTGTTTTATCTAACCTTATACTGGCTGGAGTTAGTTAAAGTATTTAATGTGTTTTTGTATCTCACTTGGTACTGGCACGGGTTGTTGAAATTCCTTAATG
>NW_013823028.1:0-450 GCF_000517525.1 Limulus polyphemus
AACAAAAATCCAAAAGCAGTGTTTATAAACTGTGACGACCATAGTTTGAACTTAGCATGTCTTCATGCTGCAAGTCAGGAAACAACAGTTATTACCTTTTTTGGTATAATTGAAGACATTTATAATTTCTTTGCTCATTCAACAACTCGATGGGACGAACTGCAGCAGGAGCTTAAGATCTCTGTCAAGCGTGAATCAGAAACATGGTGGAGTGCAAGAGAAAAGGCAGTAAAAGTCGTACGTAAAAAACTGGATGAATTGCTAGGACTGTTAGAACAATTAAGTGAGAATGGCAACACGGCTGAAATAAAAGTGGTGCTCATAATATTCTGCAACGCATGCTTACATTTGATTTTCTTGTACGTTTGCATTTTTGAAGAAATATTTTATCATCTATCAATCGAGTGCAGAAACGTCTTACAGGACCCAAAATGAATTTTAGAGAAGCAG
>NW_013823029.1:0-451 GCF_000517525.1 Limulus polyphemus
CGCCTTTCATCGTTATTGAGGCTTCTACGGTTGAGAAAGCCAATTCACCATACGATCAACGCCTGTCATCGTTATTGAAGCTTCTACGGTTGAGAAAGCCAATTCACCATACGATCAACGCCTGTCATCGTTATTAAGCTTCTACGGTTGAGAAAGCCAATTCACCATACGATCAACGCCTGTCATCGTTATTGAAGCTTCTACGGTTGAGAAAGCCAATTCACCATACGATCAACGCCTTTCATCGTTATTGAAGCTTCTACGGTTGAGAAAGCCAATTCACCATACGATCAACGCCTTTCGTCGTTATTGAAGCTTCTATGGTTGAGAAAGCCAATTCACCATACGATCAACGCCTTTCGTCGTTATTGAAGCTTCTATGGTTGAGAAAGCCAATTCACCATACGATCAACGCCTTTCTTCGTCATTGAAGCTTCTATGGATGAGAAAG
>NW_013823030.1:0-453 GCF_000517525.1 Limulus polyphemus
ACAATATATATATAATGTACAACATTAAACAAAGTAGCAATCCATTTACCATCATCAAATTCATGCAGTATTTGGAATCACATCAAAATACAGCACAATAAGTTAATACAACTGAACATCTATGTTACCACACTGCACTGTATTATACTATACTGTACCATAATATGTTATACCATACAATATATTATTATATCACTAATACTAATATCACGTATTGTTACGTCTCTGGTCGTTTGTTAATTTCCAGTAAAAATTCCTTCCGAAAACTTCAGCGATACAAGTCATTTCTTAAATAAAACTAGTTTATTCTTTCTCAATACACTTAATTTCCACAGTCACTTTAACTTAAACACACGCTAGAATTCACAACGATTCACGCATTTTACTTACGGCTTGACTCGATTATCTTTCTCTATATCTCTCTCTCTCGTCACTTCTTGCCGGTCATATATA
>NW_013823031.1:0-450 GCF_000517525.1 Limulus polyphemus
TATGCTTGCTTTCCCTCAGCTGTTGGAGACTTTCTTCTTGTTTATTTTCTTTCTCCTCCAACTACTGCTGTAGTCTCTCTTCTTGTTCTTTTCTTTTTCCACCAACAACTGCTGTAATCTCTCTGTTTATTTTGCTGTTCGAGCTGCCACTGTTGCAGGTTTCTTGCCACTGCTGTTGTCTCTCTTCTTGTTTATTTTTCTCGTTCTTCTCTTTTTCCTCCAATAACTGCTGTAATCTCTCTTCTTGTTTCTTTTCTCGTTACTCTTGTTTCTTTTCTTTTTTCTCCAACCACTGCTGTAGTCTCTTTTCTTGTTTATTTTCTCATTCTTCTTCTTTCCTTTGCTGTTCTTATATTGCTGCCACCAAATCTGCTAAGTCGTGGTTTGATTTGGCACTTCTCGTTTCCATATTTTCTTCTTTCTTTTTATCGATCCCACTCTGACACCAAT
>NW_013823032.1:0-453 GCF_000517525.1 Limulus polyphemus
CGCAAAACATATTTAACAGTATAAACTATGTATATTTATAAATATAAACTTAATGTAAACAAACGTTGATATTAAAATAAATATATAATAATAAATCCATCACAACTCCCTCCTTAGAGAATTAAAAATTGTCTAACGCCAATTTTAAACTAAAATATTATATATATACATTGACAACAATATGTTAAATATAATACATTATCCAAAGGATTACAAAATTTCAATAACCATGATGGTAAATAACACAATCAATACAAATAATCTTATGATCATAGCACGTGAGAGTGCATTAGCACAAATGTTATCAACCCCTTTGACGTGAATTATCTCCAAATCATACTCTTGTAGTGATAAACTGCAATTTAACAGTCTTATGTTCAGGGGCGGATTGGGATGGCTAAGCGGCCCGGGACTGGGATCACAGAGTGGCCCTGGACAGGTTTTCTGTTAAAC
>NW_013823033.1:0-452 GCF_000517525.1 Limulus polyphemus
GGTACTGAAGTCCACACATCAACATTGGGTCCCATCCTTCTTCTGTACTAATACAACGGGAGCTGACAAGGGACTATCTGATTTTTCAACCATCCCTTCCTTAATTAGACCATCCATGACCTTCTCGATCTCTTGTCGCTTTGCTGGAGCTATTCTCCTTGGAGGGAACTTTATTGGACGGTGATTGCCTGTGTTTATTCTGTGCTCTAACAGGTTTGTGCAGCCGAGGACATGATCTCCTTTCGAAAAGACATCAGCATAATTTGCCAAAAGTTCTTTTACCTGAAGAGCCTGCGATGATGACAAATAGACTATGCTCTTTTTATAGAGGTCAGTCAAATATTCTGGAAGTGTATGTCCTTTCTTTACAGTTGTATTTCTTGCTTTAACATCGACTGGCTCTACTTCCTGGCACACGCCCAACAATGCCCCTTCCTTAAATGTCTGCTCAC
>NW_013823034.1:0-453 GCF_000517525.1 Limulus polyphemus
AGAAGTTTGAGGGGCTTTGCTGGCACTGTAACAAATTTGGGCACAAGAGAGCTCAATGCTGGCAACTTCAACACAGGGGAGACGATACAGCAGTAAAGGCTGTTACCAAGAAAGGCTGTTGGAACTGTGGGGAGCAAGGACATCTGAGGAGCCAGTGTAAGAAAAATACCACCAATAACTCAGCTTCGGGAAACCAGTAGTGGTTGGTGCTAAGGGACGCCCACCAACCTCCATCGTGAAAGTCCCAACAGCTAAGTGTGAAATGACAAGTACACATAGTATCTACGTGACAGGGAAGCTGGATGGCCAAAGGTGCAACTTTGTCATAGATTCTGCAGCTCAGCAGACCCTTGTGAGCATCAAGGTGCTAGATAACAAAGGAGTACCAGAAGCTGTACAGAAGCTCTGTGGTGTGACAGGACATTCTGCAAGGTTGTGGGGACCAGTGTGCGT
>NW_013823035.1:0-453 GCF_000517525.1 Limulus polyphemus
GGTGTAAAACACGCGATCATAAAATGCACGTTTCACCACGATGAACACATTTCAGATATAAATGCATTCAACAAAGAGAAGTCATAGCATTAGCGTCCAAATCGATAAGTTGAAACCTCTGTACATCAAATACTTTGAACGAGAAAGAGCTTTCAGACTTGTAGCAAGATACTGAAATTACAGCGACAGGTTAGTGTACCTCTTCCTATCGATCCTTCATCCCTAGGAACTTTCTAAATTACTCCCATTTCACCATTAAGTAGGTTTTGCTTTCGCAGTCCTCAACTGAGTAGATCAACAATTCTATGCTGAAGGAAATTAGTGCCTTCGAGTTATATGGTAGGAAGGAAAGATGTATCCTGTGTGGCTCAAGAGTGGTATGCTGAAGGAAATTAGTGCCTTCGAGTTATATGGTAGGAAGGAAAGATGTATCCTGTGTGGCTCAAGAGTGGT
>NW_013823036.1:0-453 GCF_000517525.1 Limulus polyphemus
TGACCCACTGTTGCGTTTAGTCTGTAGCCAGTTTGGTAATTAACTCATATATTTACAACATATCTACACGTATTTGATTAAGACCGACTATATTAAAAAGGACCCAATAGCTAGTATCGTTCTATGACCCACAGTTGACTTTAGTCTGTATCCAGTTTGGTAATTAACTCATATATTTACAACATATCTACATGTGTTTGTTTAAGACCGACTGGATTAAATAGGACGCAATACCTATTATCGTCCTATGATCCACTGTTGACTTTAGTCTGCAACAAGTTTGTTAATTAACTCATATATTTACAACATATCTACATTTGTTTGTTTATGACCGACTGGATTAAATAGGACCCAATAGCTAGTATCGTTCTTTGACCCACTGTTGACTTTAGTCTGCAGACAATGTGTTTATTAACTCATCTATTTACAACATATCTTCATTGGTTTCCTCAA
>NW_013823037.1:0-453 GCF_000517525.1 Limulus polyphemus
TTTATTGTAAGTTTTAGAACGTGTTATCTGTATTAGTTTATTGTCAAGTTTTAGAACGTGTTTTAGTTTATTGTCAAGTTTTAGAACGTATTATCTGTATTAGTTTATTGTCAAGTTTCTAACGTGTTATCTGTATTAGTTTATTGTCAGTTTTAGAACGTGTTATCTGTATTAGTTTATTGTGAAGTTTTAGAACGTGTTATCTGTATTAGTTTATTGTCAAGTTTTAGAACGTGTTATCTGTATTAGTTTATTGTGAAGTTTTAGAACGTGTTATCTGTATTAATTTATTGTCAAGTTTTAGAACGTGTTATCTGTATTAGTTTATTGTGAAGTTTTAGAACGTGTTATCTGTATTAGTTTATTGTCAAGTTTTAGAACGTGTTATCTGTATTAGTTTATTGTCAAGTTTTAGAACGTGTTTTAGTTTATTGTCAAGTTTTAGAACGTGTT
>NW_013823038.1:0-455 GCF_000517525.1 Limulus polyphemus
TGTAAACTAATATTTGTTAAACTGAAATTGCTTAATGATAATGTTGTAGACCTAAGTCTCCCTGATTTTAGCTAGTACTTATCGATGTGAAAGTGGCCTCCCAGGCTTAATGTAAGATAATATTTGTGAAAGTAAGTTTCAGGAATTCTTGTAAGATCAAGAATTAGTTGTTAGTATTTAGTTTAAGCAATATTACGCGCAATTAGTGTTAGCTAGTGGCGTCATTTGTAGGACTTTCTACGTGTTTATATGAAAAACGTAAAAAATAGGAGTATACGAGTTAACCAGAGCTTCTTTACTACACATAGTAATAATTTGATTTTAGATTGATAGTAAATGAGAGAGAGAGAGAGAGAAAGAATTAGAGAAGGTCTGTTAATTCTGAGCGAGTTAAAGTTCGGATATTTAACGTAAAGTCCAAAGTCTAAACTTCTATCTGTTTAAAATCTGAGAAT
>NW_013823039.1:0-452 GCF_000517525.1 Limulus polyphemus
ATATGTATCTATATTATCATCTACCCACACTACATCTATCTATATTATCATCTACCCACACTACATCTATCTATATTATCATCTACCCACACTACATCTATCTATATTATCATCTACCCACATTACATCTATCTATATTATTATCTACCCACACTATATATATCTATATTATTATCTACCCACACTATATATATCTATATTATTATCTACCCACACTATATATATCTATATTATCGTCTACCCACACTATATATATCTATATTATCGTCTACCCACACTACATCTATCTATATTATCGTCTACCCACACTACATCTATCTATATTATCGTCTACCCACACTATATATATCTATATTATTATCTACCCACACTATATATATCTATATTATCGTCTACCCACACTACATCTATCTATATTATCTTCTACCCACACTACATCTATCTATATTATC
>NW_013823040.1:0-778 GCF_000517525.1 Limulus polyphemus
ATCCACATCTAAGTCTGGTAGATGGTGTATCCACATCTAAGTCTGGCAGATGGTGTATCCTTATCTAAGTCTGGTATATGGAGTATCCCTATCTAAGTCTGGTATATGGAGTATCCACATCTAAGTCTGTTATATGGTGTATCCATATCTAAGTCTGGTAGTTGGTGTATCCCTATCTAAGTCTGGTAGTTGGTGTATCCTTATCTAAGTCTGGTATATGGAGTATCCCTATCTAAGTCTGGTAGATGGTGAATCCCTATCTAAGTCTGGTAGATGATATATCCCTATCTAAGTCTGGTATATGGAGTATCCCTATCTAAGTCTGGTATATGGAGTATCCCTATCTAAGTCTGGTAGATGGTGTATCCCTACCTAAGTCTGGTAGATGATGTATCCCTATCTAAGTCTGTTAAATGGTGTATCCATATCTAAGTCTGGTAGTTGGTGTATCCCTTATCTAAGTCTGTAAGTTGGTGTATCCTTATCTAAGTCTGGTAGATGGTGTATCCCTATCTAAGTCTGGTATATGGAGTATCCCTATCTAAGTCTGGTATCTGGAGTATCCCTATCTAAGTCTGGTATCTGGAGTATCCTTATCTATGTCTGGTAGATGGTGTATCCTTATCTAAGTCTGGTAGATGGTGTATCCTTATCTAAGTCTGGAAGTTGGTGTATCCTTATCTAAGTCTGGTAGTTGGTGTATCCTTATCTAAGTCTGGTAGTTGGTGTATCCCTATCTAAGTGTGGTAGTTGGTGTATCCTTATCTAAGTGGTATAT
>NW_013823041.1:0-453 GCF_000517525.1 Limulus polyphemus
AAGATGTATTTCGGTTTGTTAAGTTTCTATAAATACCTCAAGATGTCTTTCAGTTTGTTAAGTTTCTATAATTACCTCAAGATGTCTTTCGGTTTGTTAAGTTTCTATAAATACCTCAAGATGTCTTTCGGTTTGTTAAGTTTCTATAATCACCTCAAGATGTCTTTCACTTTGTTAAGTTTCTATAATTACCTCAAGATGTCTTTCACTTTGTTAAGTTTCTATAATTACCTCAAGATGTCTTTCGGTTTGTTAAGTTTCTATAAATACCTCAAGAGTTTCTATAAATACCTCAAGATGTCTTTCAGTTTGTTAACTTTCTATAATTATCTCAAGATATCTTTCGGTTTGTTAAGTTTCTATAAATACATCAAGATGTATTTCGGTTTGTTAAGTTTCTATAAATACATCAAGATGTCTTTCAGTTTGTTAACTTTCTATAATTACCTCAAG
>NW_013823042.1:0-452 GCF_000517525.1 Limulus polyphemus
CGTCCATTCGAACTTCTGGCCTTTTTTCGTCAAATCATGTAGTGAAGCAGCTATAGTTGCAAAGTCCTTCATAAATTTTCGGTAATAGGTACAGAGTCCCAAGAAACTTCTTAACTCTCCCACATTGTCTGGTGTTGGCCAATCATGCACTGCTTTCACCTTGTCAGGATCAGTTCGCACACCATGCTCACTAACAATGTGACCCAAGTAAAGCACCTTATTCTGGAACAAGTGGCATTTCCTGGGATGGAGTTTAAGGTTTGCTGCTTTCAAATACTTGAATACTTCCTCTAGCCGGGACATTTCCTCATCAAACGATGTCGCAAACACAATGACATCATCCAGGTACACTAGGGCTATTCTCCATTGTAGGCCTTCCAGTACTCTTTCCATCAGCCTCTCAAATGTCACTGGAGCATTGCTAAGCCCGAATGGAATCACATGGTATTGCC
>NW_013823043.1:0-451 GCF_000517525.1 Limulus polyphemus
GACGCTTCTTTACACAGTAGTGGTCTAAATCTATTACGCTAGACGCTTCTTTACACAGTAGTGGTCTAAATCTATTACGCTAAACGCTTCTTTACACAGTAGTGGTCTAAATCTATTACGCTAAACGCTTCTTTACACAGTAGTGGTCTAAATCTATTACGCTAAACGCTTCTTTACACAGTAGTGGTCTAAATCTATTACGCTAAACGCTTCTTTACACAGTAATGGTCTAAACCTATTACGCTAGACGCTTCTTTACACAGTAATGGTCTAAACCTATTACGCTAGACGCTTCTTTACACAGTAGTGGCCTAAACCTATTACGCTAGACGCTTCTTTACACAGTAGTGGCCTAAACCTATTACGCTAAACGCTTCTTTACACAGTAGTGGCCTAAACCTATTACGCTAGACGCTTCTTTACACAGTAGTGGCCTAAACCTATTACGCTA
>NW_013823044.1:0-636 GCF_000517525.1 Limulus polyphemus
GACATTATTGGTAGTGGTAATCTTGGAGTGGCTTTCTTGGTAGGGATGATCTAACAGAGTTTCTTGTTAGCAATGATCTAACAAAGTTTCTTTCTTGGTAGTGATGATTCATAAGTGGTTTTTATAGATAATAGTGATCTAACAGAGTTTCTTGTTAGCAATGATCTAACAAAGTTTCTTTCTTGGTAGTGATGATTCATAAGTGGTTTTTATAGATAATAATGATCTAACAGAGTTTCTTGGTGGCAATTATCTAACAAAGTTTCTTTCTTGGTAGCAATGATCTAACAAAGTTTCTTTCTTGGTAGCGATGATTCATGAGTGTTTTTTATAGACAATAATGATCTAACAAAGTTTCTTGTTAGTGATGATACATGAGTGGTTTTTATAGATAATAATGATCTAACAAAGTTTCTTGTTAGCGATGATTCATGAGTGTTTTTTATAGCTTAATAATGATCTAACAAAGTTTATTGTTAGCGATGATTCATGAGTGGTTTTTATAGATAATAATGATCTAACAAACTTTCTTGTTAGCGATGATTCATGAGTGGTTTTTATAGATAATAATGATCTAACAATGTTTCTTGTTAGTGATGATCCACGAGTGGTTTTTATAGATAATAATGATCTAAC
>NW_013823045.1:0-453 GCF_000517525.1 Limulus polyphemus
TCCCTTGTAAAATGGGGCTAAAATGCGCTCGGAAGGTCATCTAGACATGATGAGGCATAGAAGTAAATTGACAGGGTTCGCTGAACAGAAATCGGGTATAAAAAATTATTTTCGTGGTTCCCCTCGGGATCCCGGAGACGCCATCTTTGAAACTGTGTCCATATATCCAATCACAAACTATAGGTATCGAACTTGGCACACGTTTATTTTTGTATATGGATTCTTTCCTTGTTAAAGTATTTATAGCAACAATTGGAGACAGAGCATGAGCTTGATCGGTACATTTGAGCCTCTGTGAACGGAGAGTGGGCTAGTTACATTACTGTTTGTGTACCATTTATATGTATTTTTTATCATATTCAATAACATGATTAATATTACTATTTTAATTCTTCTTCTTTTACATTGCTATTATTTGTATATACCTGCACATATTTTTGTTTGTTTGTTTTC
>NW_013823046.1:0-1345 GCF_000517525.1 Limulus polyphemus
AGGTCACAACAACAGATGTCATTTTCATTAGGTTACAACACGAGATGTAAGTTTCATTAGGTCACAACACGAGATGTTAGCTTCATTAGGTCACAACAACAGATGTCATTTTCATTAGGTCACAACAACAGATGTCATTTTAGCAAGTTCACAGCAAGGGATGTCAGTTTCATAAGGTTAAGATGAAAGTTGTAATCTTAGCAAGATCACACAAAGAATATCAGTTTAGTAACAAGGGATGTCAGTTTAGTGAAGTCAGAACAAGAGATGTCAGTTTAGTGAAGTCAGAACAAGAGATGTAAAGTTTCATTAGGTCTCAACAAGAGATATCAGCTTAATTAGGTCACAACAAAAGATGTCAGCTTCATTATGTCACAACAACAGATGTCAGCTTCATTAACTCATGACAAATTGACTTAATGAAGCTGACATCTGTCATGAGTTAATGAAGCTGACATCTGTCGTGACTTAATGAAGCTGACATCTGTTGTTGTAACCTAATGAAAATAACATCTGTTGTTGTGACTTAATGAAGCTGGCTAATGAAAATAACATCTATTGTTATTAATGAAGCTGACATCTGTCGTGACTTAATGAAGCTGACATCTGTTGTTGTGACATAATGAAGCTTACATCTCTTGTTGTGACTTAATGAAGCTGACATCTGTTGTTGTGACATAATGAAGCTGACATCTGTTGTTGTGACATAATGTTGCTGACATCTGTCTTGACGTCGTGACTTAATGAAGCTGACATCTGTTGTGACTTAATGAAGCTGACATCTGTTGTTGTAACCTAATGAAAATAACATCTGTTGTTGTGACTTAATGAACCTGACATCTGTCATGACTTAATGAAGCTGACATCTGTCGTGACTTAATGAAGCTGACATCTGTTGTTGTGACATGATGATGCTGACATCTGTTGTTGTGACATGATGATGCTGACATCTGTTGTTGTGACATGATGATGCTGACATCTGTTGTTGTGACATGATGATGCTGACATCTGTTGTTGTGACATGATGACGCTGACATCTGTTGTGACATAATGAAAATAACATCTATTGTTATGACTTAATGAAGCTGACATCTGTCATGAGTTAATAAAGCTGACATCTGTCGTGACTTAATGAAGCTGACATCTGTTGTTGTAACCTAATGAAATAACATCTATTGTTGTGACAAGATGTCAGCTTCATTAAGTCACGACAGATGTCAGCTTCATTAAGTCACAACAATAGATGTTATTTTCATTATGTCACAACAGATGTCAGCTTCATTAACTCATGACAGATGTCAGCTTCATTAACTCATGACAGATGTCAGCTTCATTAACTCATGAC
>NW_013823047.1:0-587 GCF_000517525.1 Limulus polyphemus
GCCCATGCTGCATTATAAGTAAACCCTTCCTTACCCTAGCTCTTGTTGCATTATAAGTAAACCCTTCCTTACCCTAGCTCATGCTGCATTATAAGTAAACCCCCTTACCCTAGCTCTTGTTGCATTATAAGTAAACCCTTCCTTACCCTAGCTCTTGTTGCATTATAAGTAAACCCCCTTCCTTACCCTTCCTTATAGCTTTTGTTGCATTATAAGTAAACCCTTCCTTACCCTAGCTCTTGTTGCATTATAAGTAAACCCGTCCTTACCCTAGATCTTGTTGCATTATAAGTAAACCCTTCCTTACCCTAGCTCTTGTTGCATTATAAGTAAACCCTTCCTTACCCTAGCTCTTGTTGCATTATAAGTAAACCCTTCCTTACCCTAGCTCTTGTTGCATTATAAGTAAACCCTTCCTTACCCTAGCTCATGCTGCATTATAAGTAAATCCTTCCTTACCCTAGCTTTTGTTGCATTATAAGTAAACCCTTCCTTACCCTAGATCTTGTTGCATTATAAGTAAACCCTTCCTTACCCTAGCTTTTGTAAACCCATCCTTACCCTAGCTCATGCTGCATTATAAGTAA
>NW_013823048.1:0-451 GCF_000517525.1 Limulus polyphemus
CAAAAATCAATTACAAAACTATCACCGGAAACTTAGAGAAGACAAACTGAACAAAAATCAATTATAAAACTATCACCGGAAACTTAGAGAAGACAAACTGAACAAAAATCAATTACAAAACTATCACCGGAAACTTAGAGAAGACAAACTGAAAAAAATCAATTACAAAACTATCATCGGAAACTTAGAGAAGACAAACTGAACAAAAAACAATTATAAAACTATCATTGGAAACTTAGAGAAGACAAACTGAACAAAAAACAATTATAAAACTATCACTGGAAACTCAGAGAAAACAAACTGAAAAAAAAACAATTACAAAACTATCACTGGAAACTTAGAGAAGAGAAACTGAACAAAATCAATTACAAAACTATCACTGGAAACTTAGAGAAGACAAACTGAAAAAAAAACAAATTACAAAACTATCACCGGAAACTTAGAGAAAACA
>NW_013823049.1:0-780 GCF_000517525.1 Limulus polyphemus
TGTGGGGACCAGTGTGGGTAACTATTGAGCTCATGGGCATAAAGGACAGACATAAAGTATACTTGGCTGACATTGAAGACGAATGCATATTAGGATTGGACTATCTACTACCGAGGAAGTTTGTAATTGATTTTGATAAAATGATGTTTGGGAACAACAAAGGCCAAGTTCCAGTAACTGTTAAGAGAGAGAGGTTGAACTAATTAGCTGTCATCAAGCTGAAGTCAAGCCTACTGAAAGAGTAGATGATGATGAAGTGGAACCAAATATAGATATCAAAGCAGAACAGGAGAAAGACCAAGATTTGAAGCCAATAATTGATTTTTTCAAAGCAAGTGTTTCGCGCCCTGCTTGGGAGAAGGTGTCTAGTCTAAGCCCTGTGACAAAGCACTATTGGGTGCAATGGGACCAGTTAAAGCTTACAGATGGTATTCTTGTATGGAGATGGGAAAGTGACGACTTGGCAAACAGTTATACCGAGGAAGTTACGGCATGGGATTGACGCAACACAACTTCAATACTGTAACAGGAGGACATCTCGGAATCAAGAAGACATTGAGTCACATACGACAAAGATTTTATTGGATAGGTATGAGGCGAGATGTGGAAGAATGGTGCAGGACATGCAGTACATATAGTGCAAAAAGGGGATCCAAGCATAAGGGATGCCCGCCTTATGAAGAGTTGCCTGAGAATGTGTCAGAGTTTGTGAAAGTGTTATCGGAAAGGATGGATGATATTCACCATCAAGTGCATTCAAACTTGAAAACGTCTGCTGAT
>NW_013823050.1:0-453 GCF_000517525.1 Limulus polyphemus
CTTACGTTGTATTGGTTTGATGGATAATGTGTAAATTGTTTTAAACTTCATGGATTCTACGATAAAATTCTGAGTTCATGAACAGTTTAAAAGCATGTACTGGTTCAGCATTTATGTATAAATAATTATCAAATTATATTGTACATTTTCAGTAATGGTTTGATAATTTGGACCTGTTCATTCGATTTACTTCTAACGGGAAGGTAAATTAAGCTTCATGTAAGTTTACTGTTTGATTCACTTAACGACCACGAACTAGACTAATAATTTCACAAAGTTGTTAAGAAATATTTTCAGTCAGCCAAGTTTTCATAATGATCACATTTTGATATATCTATCCTCGTACGTTAAGTAGTGAAGTGTTTAGTAAAAACAGGATTCTTGTGGTTCTATTATCATTAGTTAAGTTTCTCATGAAATCATCCGTTGATTTGTAGGTGTAGGTGGAAACGT
>NW_013823051.1:0-452 GCF_000517525.1 Limulus polyphemus
GTGCGAAATTCAAAAACAAACAAACATAACAATTTATATGTTCTTTTTTTATTTAGTTTTGTTGTTTTGTGTTACAAGTTATTGTATTGAATTACATAACACGCGAGCTTCTCGCGTGCGTTACTCACGGATAAGTTGATTTATTATTTGTGTACTAGCCGCGACTCGCAAAACCTTTTTGGTAGTTTTCATGCCCTTGGCTTGAATTTTCCTTATTATATCATTTTCACGTATGGCATTTAAGCTACGTTTTCTTGCAGGCATTATGTATTAGATCGATAAATCCTGATCTATTTAGAAAAAAAAAAAATAAGGCGGTCAGACAAACAAATTCACGAGATATAACTTTATTTAATAAAACTACACCTAAAGTAAACAATAAAATAATAGTGGCATTTATAATAGTGTACAGAGTATGAAACAGTTATGAATGTTCAGTATAAGACACAGTT
>NW_013823052.1:0-736 GCF_000517525.1 Limulus polyphemus
CTGGTATTGTTGTACTACTGACGTTTTGTAAGTACAAACACTGGTATTGTTGTAATACTGATGTTTTGTAAGTACAAACATTGGTATTGTTGTAATACCGATGTCTTGTAAGTACAAACATTGGTATTGTTGTACTACTGACGTTTTGTAGCTAGAAACAATGGTATTGTTGTACTACCGACGTTTTGTAAGTACAAACATTGGTATTATTGTACTACTGATGTTTTGTAGCTAGAAACACTGGTATTGTTGTACTACTGACGTTTTGTAACTAGAAACACTTGTATTATTGTATTATTTTTGACGTTTTGTAACTAGAAACACTTGTATTATTGTATTATTTTTGACGTTTTGTAACTAGAAACACTTGTATTATTGTATTATTTTGACGTTTTGTAACTACAAACACTTGTATTATTGTACTACTGACGTTTTGTAGTTAGAAACACTGGTAATACAATAATACAAGTGTTTCTAGTTACAAAACGTCAAAAATAATACAATAATACAAGTGTTTCTAGTTACAAAACGTCAAAAATAATTTTTGACGTTTTGTAACTAGAAATACTTGTATTATTTTTGACGTTTTGTAACTAGAAACACTTGTATTATTGTATTATTTTGACATTTTGTAACTAGAAACACTTGTATTATTTTTGACGTTTTGTAACTAGAAACACTTGTATTATTGTATTATTTTTGACGTTTTGTAACTAGAAACACTTGTATTATTGTA
>NW_013823053.1:0-453 GCF_000517525.1 Limulus polyphemus
CTGGGTCGTCCTGGTCCATCAGAGAGGACAAAAAGGGCTATCAAGAGAAGCATCGAAATGGATCCCAGATTAATGACTGCAGAAGTAGCCAAAGTTGGTGGGATGAGCCCGAAATCTGTTCAACGGATTCTCCACAGATTGGGTTATCGTTGCAGAGCAGCTAGACGGAAGCCATTATTAAGACCTGCCAACATAGTCAGACGAAAGAAGTGGGCAAGTGATATGATGACCAAGCCTCTGGACCGTATTGTTCTCAGAAGAATCAAGATTCGCTCAATTTTCGGACAGTGGAAGGATATGGGTTTGTAGAATGCCTCACCAAGAGTTTTGGCTCAACAGATTGCAGCCAACTGTGAAGCATGGTGGTTTCAGCGTGATGGTTTGGGGAGCTGTTTGGATTGGTGGGAGATCGAGCTTAGTGTAGTGCGTTGGCAACATAACTTTTGCGAAATA
>NW_013823054.1:0-453 GCF_000517525.1 Limulus polyphemus
CCATGTGGTCTGATTTACCACCAGGCCATGTCAGGCCTTACAAGCTCCGTTTTTCGTTTTGTTGGGTCTAATTGAAAAAACAGTATACTTTGTTTGACTGAACTTCTAACTGTAAAAACACAGACATATAATTGTATGTATACATAATAATAGACTGAACTTCTAACTGGTTGAAGGTAACAGCTGTAAAAACACAGACATATAATTGTATGTATACATAATAATAGACTGGGCTTCTAACTGGTTGAAGGTAACAGCTGTAAAAACACAGACATATAATTGTATGTATACATAATAATAGACTGAACTAACTGGTTGAATGTAACAGCTGTAAAAACAGAGACATATAATTGTATGTATACATAATAATAGACTGAACTTCTAACTGGTTGAAGGTAACAGCTGTAAAAACACAGACATATAATTGTATGTATACAGAATAATAGACTGAAC
>NW_013823055.1:0-451 GCF_000517525.1 Limulus polyphemus
AAGAATGCATATATATATATATATATACACATACATACATGTACACGTCATACTGATCTGGTGGTAGTATTGAGGCAAGTGGGCAGAAGTGAGGCGAAGGCAATAGCAGAGGCAGGTTGTATTTGCAGAAGAAGCAAGTCGAAAACGATTGTTGACAATGTATTGAAACAAACCGAAGCAAACGGGTCTAGCGGGGATTAATGGATCCAAATGTCATGGCTGGGATCTGTAGATCCAATGCCTAATAATTTGATGTGGGAGGGGGAACGGGAGTACCCCGACAAAACCCACTTTCTCTAGCCGGGATCGGAAAAAAGCCCGGCCCGAGTGAACAGCTAGTGAAGAAATGAAGATCTGAAAAGAGACTGAAAAATGAAATACCGTATTTTTCGGAACATAAGACGCACCGGTGTATAAGACGCACCCTTATTTTGAAGACAAAGTTTTGCGG
>NW_013823056.1:0-453 GCF_000517525.1 Limulus polyphemus
GGATTGTTAAACATCACCTGCCACGTATTGGTCTAATGCATCAAATGATCTAAATCTCCCTTAAGTCTGCAGCATCTTTGATACAGTTAGCCACCTCAAAAATCTTAATGTCATCTGCAAACTTCAAAATTCTGTTAGTCATTCCAGAGTCAATATCATTAATATAGATCAGGAACAGCAGAGGACCCAGCACAGAGCCCTGAGGCACACCACTTGTAACTGTGATCCAGTCAGATCTAACTCCATTTATTATTACTCTCTGCTTTCTACTCTCCAGCCAGTTTTCCATCCAATTTAATAACATTCCCCCCACACCAACAGATTTAATTTTTGTAACATGACTTTTGTCAGGCACCTTATAAAATGCTTTCTGAAAATCAAGGTAAATAAAATCTACAGTATTTCCTTCATCAACTGCTGCAGTAGCATCCTCAAAGAATGTCAAAATATTTG
>NW_013823057.1:0-453 GCF_000517525.1 Limulus polyphemus
CGCACTTGATGGTGAATATCATCCATCCTTTCTAGATAACACTTTCACAAACTCTGACACATTTTCAGGCAACTCTTCATAAGGTGGGCATTCTGTTATCAGGTCCACTGGCAACCGAAGTTCCCGACCAAACATCAACTTTGCTGGAGTGTATCCAGTGGCTTCATGCTCTGCTGTCCTATAGGCCATCAATAGTGGATGGAATAAGACACCCCAGTCATCTTGGTGGCTATTACAAAACTTTCCCAATTCCTGTCCCAGTGTCCAATTGTACTTATCTACCATCCCATCAGACTGTGGGTGAAGTGGCGTTGTCCTGGTCTTTCGTATGCCAAACAACTTGCAGCATTCTTGGAACAGAGCTGATTCGAAGTTACGGTCTTGATCTGAATGTAGTTCGTATGGCATACCAAATCTGAAGAAGAAATCACTAATAGCCGAAGCTACAGTTAT
>NW_013823058.1:0-453 GCF_000517525.1 Limulus polyphemus
TTAGTTATTGGGTATTATTTAATCCACTCGGACTTAAGGAAACACATGTAGATATGTTTTAAATATATCAGTTAATTAACACATTGACTGCAGACTAATGTCAACAATGGGCCATAGAACGATACTAGCTATTGAGACCTATTTAATCCAGACAGACTAAAGGAAACACATGTAGATATGTTGTAAATATATGAGTTAATTAACACATTGACCGCAGACGAAAGTCAACAGTGAGTCATAGAACAATACTAGCTATTGGGTCCTATTTAATCCACTCGGACTAAAGGAAACCCTTGTGATATGTTGTAAATAAAACAGTTAATTAACACACTGGCTGCAGACTAAAGTCAACAGTGGGTTATAGAAAGATACTAGTTATTGGGTCCTTTTTAATCCACTGAGACTTAAAGAAACACATGTAGATATGTTGTAAATAGATGAGTTAATTAAAAT
>NW_013823059.1:0-454 GCF_000517525.1 Limulus polyphemus
GTTTTCACTTGTTATATAAAATATGGTTATAATTATAACAGCATGTCATAGTACAATACATCATAAGCTCATAAAGACCCCGTGTATTCACTTGTTATATAAAATACAGTTATAATTAGAACAGCATTTCATTGTACAATACATCATAAGGTCATAAAGACCCCGTGTATTTACTTGTTATATGAAATACAGTTATAACTACAACAGCATTTCATAGTACATTACATCATAAGGTCATAAAGACCCCGTGTATTCACTTGTAACATAAAATACTGTTCTGATTACAACAGTATGTCATTGTACAATACATCTTAAGGTCTTAAAGACCCCGTGTATTCACTTGTTATATAAAATACAGTATAACTACAACAGCACGTCTTAGTAAAATACATCATAAGGTCATAAAAACCCCCGTGTATTCACTTGTTACATAAAATACTGTTATTTTACAACA
>NW_013823060.1:0-453 GCF_000517525.1 Limulus polyphemus
AACAGGAGAGGGACCGGGATTTGAGGCCAATGATTGATTTTCTAAAAGCGAGTGTTGTGTACCCTGCTTGGGAGAAGGTGTCTAGTCTAAGCCCCGTGACAAAGCACTATTGGGCACAATGGGACCAGTTGAAGCTTGAAGATGATATTATTGTACGGAGATGGGAAACTACCGATGGGAAATTGACGACTTGGCAAACGGTTATACCGAGGAAGTTACGGGAAGTTGTGCTGCATCAATCTCATGATAATTTAACAGGAGGACATCTCGGAATTAGGAAGACATTGAGTCATCTACGACAAAGATTTTACTGGATAGGTATGAGGCGAGATGTGGAAGAATGGTGCCGGACATGCAGTACATGTAGTGCTAAAAGGGGCCCAAGCATACAGGACGCCCACCTTATGAAGAGTTAGCCTGAGAATGTGTCAGAGTTTGTGAAAGTGTTATCGG
>NW_013823061.1:0-453 GCF_000517525.1 Limulus polyphemus
TGTATGCTTCGTTTCTGTCCTTCATGCCTATGAGCTCAATAGTTACCCACACCAGTCCCCACAACCTTGCATAGTGTCCTGTCACACCACAGAGCTTCTGTATGGCTTCTGGTACTCCTTTGTGATCTAGCACCTTGATACTCACAAGGGTTTGCTGAGATGCAGTATCTATGACAAAGTTGTACTTTTGGCCATCCAGCTTTCCTGTCACGTAGACACTATGTGTGCTTGCCATTTTACACTTAGCTGTTGGGACTTTCACAATGGAGGTTGGTGGGCGTCTCTCAGCACCAACCACTACTGGTTTCCCGAAGCTGACTTATTTGTAGTATTCTTCTTACTCGTCATATGTCCTTATTCTCCACAGTTCCAACAACATTTCTGGGTATCAGCCTTTTCTGCTGTGGCATCTTCCCATGTTTGAAGTTTCCAGCATTGAGCTCTCTTGTGCCC
>NW_013823062.1:0-453 GCF_000517525.1 Limulus polyphemus
CCACAAACTCTGACACACTCTCAGGCAACTCTTCATAAGGTGAGTGTCCCGTATGCTTGGGTCCCCTTTTAGCACTACATGTACTGCATGTTCGAAACAATTCTTCCACATCTCGCCTCATACCTATCCAGTAATATCTTTGTTGTATGTGACTCAATGTCTTCTTGATTCCGAGATGTCCTCCTGTTAAATTATCATGGGATCGACGCAGCACAACTTCCCGTAACTTCCTCGGTAAAACTGTTTGCCAAGTCGTCACTTTCCCATCTGTAGTTTCCCATCTCCGGACAAGAATACCATTTTCAAGCTTCAATTGGTCCCATTGTGCCCAATAGTGCTTTATCATAGGGCTTAGACAAGACACCTTCTCCCAAGTAGGGCGCAAAGCACTTATTTTTAGGAAATCAATTATAGGCTTCAAATCTTGGTCTTTCTCCTGTTCTGCTTTGATAT
>NW_013823063.1:0-450 GCF_000517525.1 Limulus polyphemus
CACATGTCTTAGGGGATGAGAGTGTGAACAGGTACGAGATTGTAGGGGACGTAGCAGTTAGATGTTAGGTGATAAATATAGGTATAAAGGTGTTGATTCAATTTTGGTTTGAGTTCTTGTATTAGTAGGACTTCTTTGATTTTTCGTTTGTTTGCCTTTGCTTCTCTACTTAATATGTTGATGTTTTCTATGCTTATCTTGTGTTTTTCAGTGTTCAAAAATGTGGGAAGGTGTTTTGCTGTGTCCATTGAATATGGTTTCCATTTTTCGGCTTGTTTCTCTGATAAGAAGCCGTCGGGCAGTTATTGCATTGTATTTGATAAATAACGTCTGTGTTATGTTTGTCAGTGTAATTTTTACATAGTATGGATTTTATTTTTGTGCGCGATTTGTGAATGCATTTAGTGTTTATTGGAATGTTATGTTTTGTTGTAAGTTTTTCCAAATGTT
>NW_013823064.1:0-615 GCF_000517525.1 Limulus polyphemus
AATGGAGCCTTTTTTCAATCGAAACTACGCCACAGAGTTGCTGTCAAGATGCAAAGTCGTTAGATAGAGCACGACCGTACGTGGCGATATAGTATATAGCAGATAGTATATCGTTTTAATATAAATTACTTAAATTCTGTATCAATACAAAATCTTAAAAACGATATTGTCATTTAAGTAGTGTATAATAAGTAAATCCTGTAAAAATCATTTAACTATTGTCAGAATTTAAAATATAATATTTCGCCAATTGTCGAAATAAAAGGCTTTTACGTATACTTCTTAATAGTATAAATATATATTATGTTGTTGTTAGGCTTAGGATTCTTTTACAGTAGGTGTCTGTGACTTGTTGGCGATAAATTCAACGATAAATGAACAGCACACACTTCACTTGTTTTCAAAATAAAAGATAAATTCAAAACAAATGAAACGTATGTATAACAAATTCTTCCCACTATACAGATTATGTATAGGTATATCATAAACATATAGTTCTCTTCTTCTTGTCAGAATTCCACTTAAGCCTATTCAATTCCTTTAGACTTTCAGTTGACAACCCGAACTATCTTCTCTATTACCATCGCACTTGTATTCTGTGCGTGATTCACTTAC
>NW_013823065.1:0-454 GCF_000517525.1 Limulus polyphemus
GGGAGATCGAGCTTAGTGGAGTGCGTTAGCAACATAAATTTTGCGAAATACGTCGAAATGTTGGAGGAATGACTCTTGTCACTTTATTCCTCGGATTTCGTGGACAAGAACACAACGTTGTTTCAGGTAGATGGAGCACCGTGTCACACTGCTAGAAACACCCAAAAGTGGCAGAAAAAAAATGGTATCCAGAAGTTGCCCTGGTCGAGCCAATCTCCTGACATGAACCCCATCGAAACCTCTGGGCCATACTCGACCGGCAAGTCAAGAAACAACCAAAAAAACCAACTTCGAAGAGCGATCTACTCCCAGTTTTGAAGCAAGAGTGGGCGAAAATCCCACAATCTAACATTGACGAGATGATTCTTACGATGCCCCAAAGGATCAACGAACTCCACGAAGCGAAATGAAGATCTACTAGATATTAATTAAATTATAAATATGTCAATTCATG
>NW_013823066.1:0-453 GCF_000517525.1 Limulus polyphemus
GAAACATTACAGAGCCACCACTGTTCTAAATCATACTACACTACTGAATACATTCATAACTTACAGACCTGTATAGATTATGTTTGTTGGTTAATTAGGTTTTATTGGCACAAAGCCATAAGAACCATCTGCGCCAAACGGTGTTTAACTTATTTTAAACTGCTGTTTTTCTCTATAAATGACGTCACTAGAGAACATTTTTAATTAATACTAACCTCCAATCAGAGTAAGCTACGTCCTTAGAACGAAACTAAAATTGAACCTGGTAATCAGTAGAGCTAATTAAATGTACCTAAAGATAGCCCGGCATGGCCAGGTGGTTAGGGCGCTCGACTCGCAATCTAAGGGTCGCGGGTTCGAATCAGCCGTGCGGGCGTTATAATGTGACGGCCAATCCCACTATTCGTTGGTAAAAGAGTAGCCCAATATTTGGCGGTGGGTGGTGATGACTAA
>NW_013823067.1:0-454 GCF_000517525.1 Limulus polyphemus
CTGCAACAGTACTCTATAATTATCACTAGCATCCAGTGGTGGGATTCAAATATTTTAACAACAGGTTCTCTTACTAGCAGCATGTAAAAAATGTTAGATATTAAAAAAAAGGAGGGGCCAGAAAGCCCCCCCCCCCATCACTGAGAAAATAAAAATAGGCCGTCACGGATAGTGTTAAAAATTCTTTAGAAACTTTCAATTAAAAAAATGTTTTATAATCTTTCAACTTAACAAAATTCAAATCTTTATTAATTTCTTCCATACGTAGTACGTTAAAAAATATATTTCAAAAAAAGTAAAGTAGAAAAAAACAAAAAAATAAATAAAATGGATAGTAACAGGTGAAAAACAAAGAAATGAATTATTAAAGAAAGGGGTCCTGTTATATTTGGAGCGAAAACACAAAAAATTATATTTCTTAAAAAATTTCAAAATGTATTAAACTAATGCATAG
>NW_013823068.1:0-453 GCF_000517525.1 Limulus polyphemus
CACCTAGCTGTTGGGACTTTCATGATGGGGGTTGGTGGGCGTCGCTCATCACCAACCACTACTGGTTTCCTTGAAGCCGACTTGTTGGTAATATTCTTCCTACACTGGCTCCTCAAATGTCCGTGCTTTTCACAGTTCCAACAACTTTTCTGGATACCAGCCTTTCCTGCTATGGCACCTCCCCTGTGTTGAAGTTGCCAGCATTGAGCTCTCTTGTGCTCAGGTTTGTTATGGTGCCAGCAAAGTCCCTCAAACTTCTCTGAAAGCTGACCTTTTCTGGCCTTGAATCCAGATGACTGTACCAACCTCAGTACCTCTGTGCTGGACTTAACGTAGGCTTCAAATTCGAGAACTCTGGCCATTGCATCCTGCATGGTAGAGGGGTGTGCTTGCTTCACTTGTATCTTAAGTAGTGGACTGTCCAAGGCATCTACGAACTGATCCCTCAGCAAC
>NW_013823069.1:0-453 GCF_000517525.1 Limulus polyphemus
ATAAGGAGGACACATGCTGGTCGACCATCATTGCCACCCCTCCATGCACTCGATCATCACACAACATGTCATTCCGGTACAAAGAAAACTGCTGAAAGATGACTGTATTGGCAGGTTTCAGAAATGTTTCCTGCAAAGAGAGACACATAGGATGATAGGAATCAATCAAGGCCTTAATGTCATTGAGATTAGAATGAAAACCTCAACAGTTCCACTGTATCAAAGTGGCCATTTTTATTTAGGTGGAGGAGAACTGGGTGGAGAACCCTTTGGTTTACGACCATGCCGTTTTTCTCTACTAGAAGGGGGTCTATCAACCTCTATGGATCCTGCCCTTGCAGGAGTGGGTAGATCTCTGTCATCAGACTTAGAATCCAGTTACTGAGGTCGTGAACAAATGATCATCCTGCATCTCGGGCCAAAGAGGACCTGAGGCAGGTGCCATAGGAGGAG
>NW_013823070.1:0-453 GCF_000517525.1 Limulus polyphemus
TAAACACCTAGGTGTTACTCTAGTTACCGAATTTGTAACTACCATACGCATCTTTAGCGTTATTCGGTACAACAACTCCACGAACACCTAGGTGTAACTCTAGTTACACAATTTATAACCACCATACTCATCTTTAGCTTTACCTGGCACAACTACTCCATAAACACCTAGGTGTTACTATAGTTACCGAATTTATAACAAACCATACTCAACCTTAGCATTATTTGGTACACCAACTCCACGAACACCTAGGTGTAACTCTAGTTACCGAATTTATAACCAATATACTCATCGTTAGCGTTGTTTGGTACAACAACTCCACGAACACCTAGGTGTAACTCTAGTTACCGAATTTGTAACCACCATACTCATCTGTAGCGTTATTTGGTACAACAACTCCACGAATACCTAAGTGTAACTCTAGTTACCGAATTTATAACCACCATACTCATC
>NW_013823071.1:0-452 GCF_000517525.1 Limulus polyphemus
CAACATGGGGAAGGCGCATATGACATAGTGGATCGTCTCTCAGACGTGACTTTCCAGATAAAATGTGGTCGGCGAGGTAAGCCAAAGGTGGTGCATGCCAAAAGGCTTTGGCGTTATCATGGTCCAGGACATTTCAGTTGGGATGAAGTGATCAATGGAACAAATGATGCTGCTGAAGATGTGTCACCTGAAAAAACCACTGTCGAAGAAGAAACTGTACCCGGTTTTGAGAAGGGAAACAGTGAAGCCCTTGATAAAGTTACTACCACTGATGTGACTGTTACCAATGATAGGACGTTTCCTGATGAAGCAGATGAACCCCCACATGAAGCAGAAGCCAACGAGACGGAGACCAGTACGGAAAATGATACGTCCCGTAAAATTAAGAGACTTTGCTGAATTTTAATTTTGTATTTGTAAATTCTATACATTTAATTAAGTTATTGTTAATT
>NW_013823072.1:0-451 GCF_000517525.1 Limulus polyphemus
ATTGTCCCCGGGTTCTGAGAACCCTTGCTACACCATTTAACTACACACACTGTATATACGAAAATTTGTTTTAAAAATTAGATAAAACATATGGATAGAAAACATGTAGTATGCCTGCATACCACAAAAGTAAGAACAGAATATAACTTACTTTCAAAACACACACACATACGAAACATGAACAAAACACTAGCTACTTGTTACTCCCAATTTCCTTTCTTATCAAGCTGAAACCTATTGAACTTGTTGTTCATTTGACCACTTTAAAATGAAATACAAAATACTGTTTTATCAAATTAATGTCTACCTTTGAAAAATTCTTGGAAACATTTGAAAACAAAATTAGTTTAAAATGGCTAAAACAAGAATGGTTTAGCCTTTTTTGTTTTTTTTATTTCGCGCAAAGCTACACGACGGCTATCTGCGTTAGCCGTCCCTAATTTAGCAGTGT
>NW_013823073.1:0-452 GCF_000517525.1 Limulus polyphemus
CAGTTCAGTACACAAACGCTTTGAGGCAAGCAAATAATAGAGAAACATAAAGCGATCACGAAAATCGTAATAGTAATACTAGAATGTTCGAAGTTTGTATGTAAATGCTCAAGGTTTCCACGAACCTTCATATGAAATTTGACGAAGATTCGTCTAAATGGGACGATGTACCGGTACAAAACGCAAAACCTTCCATAACTACCTTAAAACGAATAGTAGGAAGGTGAAACTATGTATGTAACTGCTCAACGATAAAGTGTACCTACATCCCAAAATTGGAGAAGAACTGTCAATTCGGGACCCTCTGGAAACAAAAAATCGAGAAACAATCAGTAACCAAAAGCTTCACTGCAGTAGACATACGCCTTTAGGCAAGACAATAAAAGAGTAACATAAAGCGACCACAAAAATCGTAATAGTAATACTAGAAAGTTAGAATTTTGTATGTAAAT
>NW_013823074.1:0-453 GCF_000517525.1 Limulus polyphemus
GTAGGGTTTAAAGACTAGCAATAGGTGGCCTTATTACATCCTTATTTTTAAAGTAAATGTTTACAGGTGAGAGGTATTTAGGTCTACTTCCATCATGTATGTAGTAGCGATAAAGTTCACAAAGTAATTTAGAGTATAATTATGCAAGTCTATCGGCTATTGTTTGTATGTTTGCATATGTGTGCATAAATTTTAATGAGGTACTTCGAGAGGCTTTATATGCTGTGGTGATTAGTGTGCTTTGTATAGATTGTAGTTTATTTATATGTTTGGGAGCTATGTTTATCCATGTAGGGCTGGCATATTCTATTATGGGGCGTATATATGTTTTGTAAATTTAAATAATAGGTGATGTTCCTTGGTTTTTGCCTGTTAGACTTCTGTGCGTTTCCAGATTTTTGTTAATATATTATTTGTATGTTTTACCCACGTCAGTTTTGGGTCTAAGGTTAA
>NW_013823075.1:0-454 GCF_000517525.1 Limulus polyphemus
ATATAGTTTTAAGACATCAACAACTTATGATACAAACTCCTCTATCTCATACTATTATCTTTTGACACAACATCGCTATATAATTCTAAGACACCAGAAACTTATGATGTAAACTCCTCTATCTCATACTATTGTCTTTTGACACAACATCATATAGTTTTAAGACATCAACAACTTATGATACAAATTCCTCTATCTCATACTATTGTCTTTTGACACAACATCATATAGTTTTAAGTACATCAACAACTTATGATACAAATTCCTCTATCCCATACTATTATCTTTTGACACAACATCATATAATTTTAAGACATCAACAACTTATGATACAAATTCCTCTATCTCATACTATTATCTTTTGACACAACATCGCTATATAGTTTTAAGACACCAGGAACCTATGATGTAAACTCCTCTATCTCATACTATTATCTTTTGACACAACATCATT
>NW_013823076.1:0-451 GCF_000517525.1 Limulus polyphemus
AAACATGTAATTTCAGGGTTCATATATTGTTTTAAGGTGTTCAAACATGTAATTTCAGGGTTGATATATTGTTTTAAGGTATCCAAACGTGCAATTTCAGGGTTAATATATTGTTTTAAGGTGTCCAAATATGTAATTTCAGGGTTAATATATTGTTTTAAGGTGTCCAAACATGTAATTTCAGGGTTCATATATTGTTTTAAGGTGTTCAAACATGTAATTTCAGGGTTGATATATTGTTTTAAGGTATCCAAACGTGCAATTTCAGGGTTAATATATTGTTTTAAGGTGTCCAAATATGTAATTTCAGGGTTAATATATTGTTTTAAGGTGTCCAAACATGTAATTTCAGGGTTAATATATTGTTTTAAGGTATCCAAACATGCAATTTCAGGGTTAATATATTGTTTTAAGGTGTCCAAAGCATGTAATTTCAGGGTTAATATATTGT
>NW_013823077.1:0-451 GCF_000517525.1 Limulus polyphemus
AATGCAGTAACAGTCACCACAGAACTAATGCAATGCAGTAACAGTCACCACAGAACTAGTGCAATGCAGTAACAGTCACCACAGAAGTAGTGCCATGCAGTAACAGTCACCACGAACTAGTGCCATGCAGTAACAGTCACCACAGAACTAGTGCCATGCAGTAATAGTCACCACAGAACTAGTGCCATGCAGTAACAGTCACCACAGAACTAGTGCCATGCAGTAACAGTCACCACAGAACTAGTGCCATGCAGTAACAGTCACCACAGAACTAGTGCCATGCAGTAACAGTCACCACAGAACTAGTGCAATGTAGTAACAGTCATCACAGAACTAGTGCAATACAGTAACAGTCATCACAGAACTAGTGCAATGCAGTAACAGTCACCACAGAACTAGTGCAATGCAGTAACAGTCACCACAGAACTAGTGCAATGCAGTAACAGTCACC
>NW_013823078.1:0-750 GCF_000517525.1 Limulus polyphemus
TAGTTACATTGTGGTTTATAGTACATTTCCATCTTGTTAGTAATCTATCTAGTTACTTTATTTGGACAGGTTTGGTTAAGTAACTAGTGATGTAGAACTAAAATCACCAACATTCTGTTTGATAGCTAAATTAGTAAGAACTTGTGAAGTTACATTGTGGTTTATAGTACATTTCCATCTTGTTAGTAATCTATCTAGTAATTTGATTTGGACAGGTTTGGTTAAGTAACTAGTGATGTAGAACTAAAATCACCAATATTTGTTTGATAGCTAAATTAGTAAGAACTTGTGTAGTTACATTGTGGTTTATAGTACATTTCCATCTTGTTAGTAATCTATCTAGTTACTTGATTTGGACAGGTTTGGTTAAGTAACTAGTGATGTAGAACAAAAATCACCAACATTCTGTTTGATAGCTAAATTAGTAATAACTTCTGTAGTTATATTGTGGCTTATAGTACATTTCCATCTTGTTAGTAATCTATCTAGTTGCTTGATTTGGACAGGTTTGGTTAAGTAACTAGTGAAGTAAAACTAAAATCACCAACATTCTGTTTGATAGCTAAATTAGTAAGAACTTGTGTAGTTACATTGTGGTTTATAGTACATTTCCATCTTGTTAGTAATCTATCTAGTTGCTTGATTTGGACAGGTTTGGTTAAGTAACTAGTGATGTAGAACTAAAATCACCAACATTCTGTTTGATAGCTAAATTAGTAAGAACTTGTGTAGTAACATTGTGGTTTATAG
>NW_013823079.1:0-453 GCF_000517525.1 Limulus polyphemus
AAATCCAGATACACCATTTCTACACCCTTACACTTATCTACATAAGCAGTAACCTTTTCAAAGAATGTCAAAAGATTTATAGGGGAAGATTTTCTCTTAGTGAAACCATGTTGTCTATCCAATAAAATTCTAAACTTTATTAAATGGCTTTGCAAAGCATCTTTTATCAGAATTTCCAAAACTTTTCCCCCAACTGATGTAAGACTAATAGGCCTATAATTACTGAGACAATTTTTTATTAACACCCTTGAAAAAAAAGGAGTTATATTAGCTAACTTCCAATCCTCTGACACCTGCCCACTATTCAGTCACTTACAAAAAATAGTAGCAAGTTGCTCACATATCCAACCCCCTAACTTCCTTCAAAGCCCTTGGGGGAATATTATCTGGCCCAGGAGCCTTATCGTTCATTAATCTTCCCAAATTTTTATTAACAAGCTCAGAATTAATGTG
>NW_013823080.1:0-453 GCF_000517525.1 Limulus polyphemus
TTAAACAAGTAGAGAGATTACAGCAGTTGTTGGAGGAAAAAGAAAAGAAACAAGAAGAACGAGAAAAGAAACAAGAAGAGAGACTACAGCAGTGGCAACTGGAACAAGAAGGGAAACAAGAAGTACAAATGGAAAACATTAGTAAATTTAAAAGCGAATTAGATACGTTAAAGGACGATCTATTGTCATTTACACAAGGAGGGTACATTAACCATCGACTTAATCAGCCCCAGACAATAGCAAGCCCCTTCCAGACCCTGCAGCTGAACCCTAATGCAGACATATTCAGTCCCGTTAGAAGTCACATCCCAGATATGAATGTCAGTAATAGGAGTGATCCAGTGCGAAGGAAGCCACAGGAATTCGATGGGAAGGCACCGTGGGAAGCATATAGAGCACAATTTGAGCTACTGGCAGAGATGAATGGATGTACAGAGGAGCAGAAAGTAGTAT
>NW_013823081.1:0-660 GCF_000517525.1 Limulus polyphemus
ATTATGTAAGCAATATACTGGACTGAATCAGCAGACCAGTGAATACCGATCCATGTGCTGTCCAAGTTACTGAGCCCACAGGACTGTGCTCTTTAACTTTTTTTTGTACGCATTAACAGAGAAGGATGACACTAGATTTGTGTATGGGGTCAGTAAAGCAAAAGCACTCAAACACAGCAAGGAAGTGGACTGTATCCTATTAGCACAGTCTGGAGAATCCGCTGAGTATCAGGTCGAAAGTAATCTCATATCTAGGGTCAGGAATCTTCTCATACAGATGTATGGTGGAGGATGATTTTCGTCCTTGGCAGCATTACGCACGCACCTCTTCATGAGTAGAAAGTCGAAAGAGCTAAGACGTCTCCCGCCTAAAGCGGACTTATTTCGCCAGCATTTAATCCGCACTCTTTATGCAACACTTGTCCAAATACGAGCTCACAGAACAAAGATAAATCTACCTTCTGTATTTGCAGTTGGTACGCCTTGCTTGGAACCAATCCAGTTGACAACAATAGCCATAGTAAGAGGTCGCAAAAATACTTACTTGTTGTAAATTTAATGTAAATAAATGTTTAGGCAGCTGTTCATGCAAGATGCCTCAGGTATATTGCTGCATTGCATGTAAATGTGAGGACAAATGTTTGCACACACTACTTCTGT
>NW_013823082.1:0-455 GCF_000517525.1 Limulus polyphemus
CAGTCAGTTTAGATACCATCTTTTTTTTTTTTTTTCTAGCCAACAATTACTGGTATGAAGACGGCTTACATACCAAGTACATACCTCCTCCGCATGGATGGGTAGACAATATACCTCCACTTTTCCAGTATCAGGGCAATTTGCCTTGTATGTATACCAGATTCTCTGTATTTAAATAGTAATATAAGTATGTTAAAGTGGATTATAAGAAATACAGACAATGCGTTTTATCACTAGTGTTTCTTTTTGTCTCTTTAGAAATCTACTTTTAATTTATCTTATATGGTATTCATTTGCAAGGATGTGGCGATTTTATATCAGTTATTGTCATAGTTGGTAGTGAATTATAATCTTTACTTTTTTCTTGAATTAAGAAACAAAATACTAATTACCAGATAAGGGATAAGACTAGTTAGTATTATAATATTGTTATATAATAAAAATAATAGGGGCTA
>NW_013823083.1:0-453 GCF_000517525.1 Limulus polyphemus
TATCTGAACCAGAATATGTTCATGTAGAGCTGTATTAACTTGATGAGACAGCTGAACCAGAATACATTTATGTAGAGCTGTATTGACTTGATGAGACATCTGAAATAGAATACATTAACGTAGAGCCACATTAACTTGATGAGACAGCTGAACCAGAATACATTAATGTAGAATTGTATTAACTTGACACAGCTGAACCAGGATACATTCATGTAGAGCTGTACTGACTTGATGAGACAGCTGAACCAGAATATGTTCATGTAGAGCTGTATTAACTTGATGAGCCAGCTGAACCAGAATATGTTCATGTAGAGCTGTATTGACTTGATGAGACAGCTGAACCAGAATACATTTATGTAGAGCTGTACTGACTTGATGAGACAGCTGAACCAGAATACATTCATGCAGAGCTGTATTGACTTGATGAGACAGCTGAACCAGAATACATTCATG
>NW_013823084.1:0-454 GCF_000517525.1 Limulus polyphemus
CCACTTGATTCTCTGTAGCTGGTTTTGTAACACACTTGATTCTCTGTAGCTGGTTTTGTAACCCACTTGATTCTCTGTAACTGGTTTTGTAACACATTTGATTCTCTGTAGTTGGTTTTGTAACCCACTTGATTATCAGTAACTGGTTTTGTAATACATTTGATTCTGTGTTTGATTTGCTTTATATTGTGACATTTCCCTAATTCCATTATGTTATTGTTAAGACACACATCGTGAAGTAATGTCTTTGTTTCGCTCACGGGAATCAAAGCGTAATACAAAAACTTTCAAAAAATTTGCTCAATAATTTGTTTGTTTTTGTCTTTTGTAACTTATCATGTTATTTCATTTTATTTCAAACTAATGTTCCCATTTTCCCCTTTTTAATATTCTTGGATTATGTATTTTTCAGAACACATTACAGTTTTCATGCTGAAGTAATATACTAAAGGGT
>NW_013823085.1:0-453 GCF_000517525.1 Limulus polyphemus
GAGCCAGTTACTTGGAATATTCAGGAAGTTGTTGTACCCTGGAAAGCTGCAGAAGACAAACTGAATCAATTTATTAAAATTTTTCACTACGACATCCCTATTAACGATTTTCGTGACTATGTGGAAAGTGTCCTACAAAATTTAAACAATCCTGTGATCCCACAAAGTGTACAAAAGGCTAGACATATTGTTAGTATTATTGCTGTCAGTTCTGCAGATGCAGAAAGAGGCTTTTCAAGAATGAATATAATATATTCAGATAAAAGAAACCTTCTGACAGTTGGGAATGTATCAAACTTGATGACAATTAATCTCATTGGTCTCCCATTAGATTCATGGGATGCCACTCCTTCAGTAAAAACATGGCTTAGGAAAAATCATAGTGCTGATGATAACAGAGTGAAACAAAAAAAAGCTAAAGACTATGATGACAATCAAGTTGCTATCTGGAAA
>NW_013823086.1:0-450 GCF_000517525.1 Limulus polyphemus
TGAAATGCAGTGTGTTGACTTAACAAAGATATCAAATATCATTCAGTCATGTAAGAAATATCAAACTCTGATATTTCGATGACGAGGAACCCACTTTGAGATTAATGATGACAAAACCTTGTCGAAACGTTGTACATTTGCTGTTATGTTAAACTTATATTAAAGTTTTTCTTCATTACCTATTCATGCCGTCTCCAACCATTATTAATCTCTGATATTGTTAAGTGTAGCAGATTTATTCAGCAAATATTCTGCATTCTTCAAAACAAGTGCTCGGAAAAAGTAAGATATGCCATGCTGTTTTAAGATAAGGCTCTTTTGAAGTTAAACTTTTAACGTTTTGCCGTTTGTCTATCATGTAATTCTACGTTACACCATCCACAAAAATTTAATGAGATTAAAGTAAATCTAAATAATAAATAGCATATACAACGTTAAAATAGGTACACA
>NW_013823087.1:0-450 GCF_000517525.1 Limulus polyphemus
CCTGATGTACTACATCACGGGAAGTATAACTTTGCTAATCTATGTCAAGACATAATGTATAACATCAGGGAAAGTGTAACTTTGCTAATCTATATCAAGACATAATGTACAACATCACCGGAAGTGTAACTTTGCTAATCTATATCAAGACATAATGTACAACATCACGGGAAGTGTAATTTTGCTACTCTATGTCAAGACATAATGTATTACAACAGGGGAAGTGTAACTTTGCTAATCTATGTCAAGACATAATGTATAACATCACCGGAAGTGTAACTTTGCTAATTTATGTCAAGACAAAATGCACAACATCACGGGAAGTGTAATTTTGCTAATCTATGTCAAGACATAATGTATAACATCACGGGAAGTGTAACTTTGCTAATTTATGTCAAGACATAATGTATAACATCACGGGAAGTGTAACTTTGCTAATTTATGTCAAGA
>NW_013823088.1:0-486 GCF_000517525.1 Limulus polyphemus
AAAGGGTTAGCACCTACTTGAGGAATTGTGTCACTTTTTTTTTCTCATGAGGAGAAGATAGCAGTGGGTCGGAAATAATGTAGTTCAGGATGTACAGAATTAAATGAGCTTGGAGTAAGATGTATTAAACCTCCTGTTTACACATACATTAGTCAACAACAACTGTTTTACTGTAGTAAGATATATCAAACCTTCTGTTCATACATACACCAGTCAACAACTACTGTAGTAAGATATATCAAACCTTCTGTTCACACATACATTAGTCAACAACAACTCTGTAGTAAGATATATCAAACCTTCTGTTCACACATACACCACTCAACAACTACTGTAGTAAGATATACCAAACCTTCTGTTTCACACATACATTAGTCAACAACAACTGTTTTACTGTAGTAAGATATACCAAACTTTCTAGTTCACACATACATCAGTCAACAACTACTGTTTTTACTGTAGTAAGATATATCAAACCTTCTGTTC
>NW_013823089.1:0-873 GCF_000517525.1 Limulus polyphemus
ACCAAATATTATATATAGGTTCACTAGTTCGTTACGAAATTACATGCAAAGTATCACCATGCTACTCTTCGTTTTAAGGGAGTTATGGCCGGTTTTGCGTTTTATACCAGTACTTCATCAAATTTCAATGGATCTTCTCGATATTTTTTATGAAGGTTCGTTTCGTCCTTGCGTATTTACAATCCATATACAAACTTTGTAGTGTTAGTTTTGCGATTTGTATGGTCGTTTATGTTACTACTTTCTTAGCTTCTCTGAAATCGTATGTGTAGTGCAGTAAAGCTCTTTGTTACTACATATTTCTCGATTAATTACTAAAACAGGGTACTGAGTAGATGGATATTAACCAAATATTATATATAGGTTCACTAGTTTGTTCCGAAATTACATGCGAAGTTTCACCATGCTACTCTTCGTTTTAAGGGAGTTATGGCCGGTTTTGCGTTTTATACCAAAGTACTTCATCAAATTTCAATGGATCTTCTCGAAATTTTTTATGAAGGTTCGTCACGTCCTTACATATTTATGTACACATCTGTAACTTTGTAGTATTGGTTTTCCAAATTGTTAGGTCGTTTTTTGTTATTACTTTATTGGCTTTCCTTGAAACGTATTTGTACTGCAGTGAAGCATTTTGTTATTCTTTGTTTCTCTATTTCTTCTTACCTGTGGGTACGGATTTGATGCATCTTATCCAAATTTGGGACGTAGTTTCACTAGTTCGATCCGAAATTACATGTCAAGTTTCACCAAGCTACTCTTCGTTTTTAGGGAGTTATTGCAGGTTTTGCGTTTTGTACCAGTATTTCATTAAATTTCAACGGATCTTCTCGAAATCTTTTATGAAAGTTTGTTGCGTCCTTACGTATTTAC
>NW_013823090.1:0-453 GCF_000517525.1 Limulus polyphemus
AGCATGTTCACAATCTTGCACTTTGACCTCTTTGCTGCCATCAAAAGGAACAGATGCTGGCTTACTGGTGTCATCATTTCCCACAAGGAAATCTCTCATCAATTTGCTTGACTCCACTATCGAAGCTGCAAATTGTGCATGTATTTTGCGTCCCTGTGCCCCACTTTCTTTTTTCGACATAATGGGTTAAAAGAATAAATTAATAAATACTGACTACACTATTTAGTTGAAACATGCAAATTGTCAGATGAAAGGAAGCATTCTACTTTCCTAAGTTCCTAACCACAAATTATATTTAAATTATGCAATTATAGTTGCAACTCAGGACTAGTTAGGCACATATGTACCTAGTTTCACTTTAACTGCAATTATTTAGACCACCCATACTCATGTTAATTAATGCGACACAACATTAAGAAAGTCAATGCAGATTAGTGTATATGCTGGTAAATC
>NW_013823091.1:0-453 GCF_000517525.1 Limulus polyphemus
GTAACTTCGAATCAGCTGTGTTCCATAAATGCTGCAAGTTGTTTGACATATAACAGACCAGGACAATGCCACTTCTCCCACAGTCTGATGGGATGGTAGAAAAGTACAACTGGATAGGAACTGGCAAAGTTTTGTAATAGCCACCAAGATGACTGAGATGTCTTACTCCCTCCACTGTTGATGGCCTATAGGACAGCAGAGCATGAAACCACTGGATACACTCCAGCAAGTTGATGTTTGGTCGGGAACTTCGGTTGCCAGTGGATCTGTTAACAGGGCACCCACCTTATGAAAAGTTGCCTGAAATGTGTCAGAATTCGTGAAAGTGTTATCTGAAAGGATGGATAATATTCACCATCAAGTGCGTACAAACTTGAAAACGTCTGCTGATTTGATGAAGTTATCTTATGATAAGAGATCTACTGAAGTTAGTTTTGTACCAGGAGACAAGGT
>NW_013823092.1:0-453 GCF_000517525.1 Limulus polyphemus
AACACGTTGGATCGGAAAAATAGACCAGTATAATTATAATATTGAATATAGAGAAGGAAAATCCCATGGTAATGCTGATGGACTGAGCCGAAGACCCTGCAAAAATGACTGCAGACATTGCTACAAAAGAGAGGTTGAACTAACCAGGTGCCATCAAGCTGAAGTCAAAGTGACTGAAGGAGTTGATGATGGTGAAATGGAACCAAATATAGATATCAAAGCAGAACAGGAGAAAGACCAAGATTAGAAGCCAATAATTGATCTTCTAAAAGCAAGTATTTTGCGCCCTGCTTGGGAGAAGGTGTCTAGTCTAAGCCCTGTGACAAAGAACTATTGGGCACAATGGGACCAGTTGAGGCTTGAAGATAGTATTCTTCTCCAGAGATGGGAAAGTGACGACCTGGCAAACGGTTATACCAAGAAAGTTACGGGAAGTTGTGTTGCGTCAATCCC
>NW_013823093.1:0-452 GCF_000517525.1 Limulus polyphemus
GTTACTAAGGTTAATGTAACAATAAGATATAGTATGTTTCAACAGGTTACTAAGGTTAATGTAACAATGTGATATAGTATGTTTCAACAGATTACTAAGGTTATTGTATTAACATGATATAGTATGTTTCAACAGGTTACTAAGGTTAATGTAACAATGTGATATAGTATGTTTCAACATGTTACTAAGGTTATTGTAACAATGTGATATGGTATGTTTTAACAGGTTACTAAGGTTATTGTATTAACATGATTATAGCATGTTTCAACAGGTTACTAAGGTTAATGTAACAATGTGATATAGTATGTTTCAACAGGTTACTAAGGTTAATGTAACAATGTGATATAGTATGTTTCAACAGGTTACTAAGGTTATTGTAACAATGTGATATGGTATGTTTAACAGGTTACTAAGGTTATTGTATTAACATGATTATAGTATGTTTCAACAGG
>NW_013823094.1:0-453 GCF_000517525.1 Limulus polyphemus
AGTCACATTCTCACTGTTCTTACTGAAGATTAGACCGAGAGATGAGCAATATTGTTAGAAGTTTTAGTCACATTCTCACTGTTCTTACTGAAGAATAGACCGAGAGATGAGCAGTATTGTTAGAAGATTTAGTCACATTCTCACTGTTCTTACTGAAGAATAGACCGAGAGATGAGTAGTATCGTTAGAAGTTTAGTCACATTCTCACTGTTCTTACTGAAGAATAGACTGAGAGATGAGCAGTATTGTTAGAAGTTTTAGTCACATTCTCGCTGTTCTTACTGAAGAATAGACCGAGAAATGAGCAATATTGTTAGAAGTTTAGTCACATTCTCACTGTTCTTACTGAAGAATAGACCGAGAGATGAGCAGCATTGTTAGAAGTTTTAGTCACATTCTCACTGTTCTTACTGAGGAATAGACCGAGAGATGAGCAGTATTGTTAGAAGTTTT
>NW_013823095.1:0-463 GCF_000517525.1 Limulus polyphemus
GTTCTAATCAGGAAGGACTGCAGTGCCATAGCCACGGGGGTGCAACGTGCCCTCTACAAATCTGCCTTAAAAAATAAAATAATACCTATTTTTAATTTTTTCAAACTTGAATAATTCCAATGTACTCATGTATAAAAATATTAGGTAACTGAAGTAATAGTTGCTGTAAATCAATATCTATAAAATAAAATATATTTGTACTTATGTTTTCGGCATTTGTGTTTTTTATCACATCGACGGCTGCATACTGCTGACGTGGATTATTCAGATTCATCGAATTTCAAATAAATTGTTATTGATCGATGCAACGTTAATCGTTTGTTTATTAATAAAATAAAAATTAAAACTGAATGTTAGACAACGTGTTGCTTCTTACACAAAACAAGAGCATAGTTGAATACACTAAATTATTCATGTTGGATGTGAATTATTGCGCAAAAAGGGAACTGTATGCAACTCATCG
>NW_013823096.1:0-454 GCF_000517525.1 Limulus polyphemus
GAGTATTAATCTTTAGACATGTGAGTATTAATCTTTAAACATGTGAGTATTAATCTTTAGACATGTGAGTATTAATCTTTAGGCTAGTGAGTATTAATTTTAAACATGTGAATATTAATCTTTAAACATGTGAATATTAATCTTTAGACATATGAGTATTAATCTTTAGACATGTGAGTATTAATCTTTAAACATGTGAGTATTAATCTTTAGACATGTGAGTATTAATCTTTAGACATGTGAATATTAATCTTTAGACATGTGAGTATTAATCTTTAGACATGTGAGTATTAATTTTAAACATGTGAGTATTAATCTTTAGACATGTGAGTATTAATCTTTAAACATGTGAATATTAATCTTTAGACATGTGAGTATTAATCTTTAAACATGTGAGTATTAATCTTTAGACATGTGAATATTAATCTTTAGACATGTGAGTATTAATCTTTAG
>NW_013823097.1:0-788 GCF_000517525.1 Limulus polyphemus
CGCTATGCTGTAGTTTTGTATCTAACCGTAACTTTATGTTAGGAATAGTGTCGTGTATGCTGTAGTTTTGTATCTAACCGTAACTTTATGTTAGGAATAATGTCGCTATGCCGTAGTTTTGTATCTAACCGTAACTTTATGTTAGGAATAATGTCGTGTATGCTGTAGTTCTGTATCTAACCGTAACTTTATGTTAGGAATAGTGTCGCTATGCTGTAGTTTTGTATCTAACCGTAACTTTATGTTAGGAATAATGTCGTGTATGCTGTAGTTTAAATTTAACCGTAACTTTATGTTAGTAATAGTGTCGCTATGTTGTAGTTTTGTATCTAACCGTAACTTTATGTTAGGAATAATGTCGCTATGCTGTAGTTTTGTATCTAACCGTAACTTTATGTTAGGAATAATGTCGTGTATGCTGCAGTTTTGTATCTAACCGTAACTTTATGTTAGGTATAATGTCGCTATGCTGTAGTTTTGTATCTAACCGTAACTTTATGTTAGGAATAATGTCGTGTATGCTGTAGTTCTGTATCTAACCGTAACTTTATGTTAGGAATAATGTCGCTATGCTGTAGTTTTGTATCTAACCGTAACTTTATGTTAGGAATAGTGTCGTGTATGCTGTAGTTTTGTATCTAACCGTAACTTTATGTTAGGAATAATGTCGCTATGCCGTAGTTTTGTATCTAACCGTAACTTTATGTTAGGTATAATGTCGCTATGCTGTAGTTTTGTATCTAAGCGTAACTTTATGTTAGGAATAATGTCGCTATGCTGTAGTTTTG
>NW_013823098.1:0-694 GCF_000517525.1 Limulus polyphemus
CATAGGATCTACGTGACAGGGAAGCTGGATGGCCAAAGGTGCAACTTTGTCATAGATTCTGCATCTCAGCAAACCCTTGTGAGCATCAAAATGCTGGATAACAAAGGAGTACAAGAAGCTGTACAGAAGCTCTGTGGTGTGACAGGACATTCTGCAAGGTTGTGGGGACCAGTGTGGGTAACTGTCGAGCTCATGGCCATGAAGAACAGACAGAAAGTATACTTGGCTGACATTGAAGACCAATGCGTATTAGGATTGGACTATCTATTACCGAGGAAGTGTGTGGTTGACTTCGATAAAATGACGATTGGAAACAACAAAATCCAGACTCCAGTAAGTGTTGCTACATCCGTTGATCTGCATGTCACAGCACTTAAATTGGGGTAAGATAAAAGAACATCTCCATGGGAGCCCAATGCTTGTAGAAGCAGTGGAAGACCCATCCAGGCCAGTGGATTTGAAGATTGGAAGGTCACTTGTAGCGGGTCGTCAAGTGGTACTGCTCATATTCAGAGAAATTGGCCACTGTTATAGGAACACGTAAGGAAGGGGCATTGTTGGGTGTGTGCCAGGAGGTAGAGCCAGTCATTGTTAAAGCAAGGAATGCAACTTTGAAGAAAGGACATACATTTCCGGAATATTTGACTGACCTCTATAAGAAGAGCATAGTCCATTTGTCATCGTCACAAGCTCT
>NW_013823099.1:0-521 GCF_000517525.1 Limulus polyphemus
CTAGCTACTAGTTAACCACTTGCCGCTTTCTTTATTCCAGCTATTAATTAACCACTTGCCGCTTTCTTTATTCCAGCTATTAATTAACCACTTGCTGCTTTCTTTACTCTAGCGATTAGTTAACCCCTTGCCGCTTTCTTTATCCTTTCTTTACTCTAGAGCCCGGCATGGCCAGGGATGTTAGGGAGCTCGACTCGCAATCTGCGGGTTCGAATCCCCGTCCCGCAAAACATGCTCGCCCTTTCAACTATGGGGGCGTTATAATGTGACGGTCAATCCCACTATTCGTCGGTAAAAGAGTAGTCCAAGAGTTGAAGGTGGGTGGTGATGACTAGCTGCCTTCCCTCTAGTCTTACACTGTTAAATTAGAGACGGCTAGCGCAGATAGCCCTCGTGTAGCTTTGCGCGAAATTCAAAAACAAAACAAACGAACTTTACTCTAGCTATTAGGTGACCACTTGCCGCTTTCTTTACTCTTCACTATTAGTTCACCACTTGCCTCTTTCCTTTCTTTTCTTTAC
>NW_013823100.1:0-996 GCF_000517525.1 Limulus polyphemus
GTTGATGTATTTAACGCATGGTTTAATAAAGTGTGGTAAAATCATCGTGTTAATGTATTTTACCCAAGTCTTAGTAAAGTATGGTATAATCATCGTGTTGATGTACTTTACCTATGTCTTAGTAAATTATGGTATAATCATCGTGTTCATGTGTTTTACCCATTTCTTAATACAGTATGTTTATGCATTTTATTCATGTCTTAATAAAATATGGTATAATCATTGTGAACATGTATTTTATCCATTCCTTAATAAAGTATGATATAATCATAGTGTTGATGTATTTTGCCCAGGTCTTAATAAAGTATGGTATAATCATAGTGTTGATGTATTTTACGCATGTCTTAATAAAGTGTGTTAAAATAATCGTGTTGATGTACTTTAGTCATGTCTTAGTAAAGTATGGTATAATCATCGTGTTGATATATTTTACCCATGTCTTAGTAAAATATTAAATACATAGACACGATGATTATACAATACGTTATTAAGACTTGGGTAAAATACAGAGACACGATGATTTTAACATACTTTTTTAAGACATGGGTAAAATACATAGACACGATGATTCTAACAAATTTTATTAAGACTTGGGTAAAATACTTAGACAAGATGATCAAACCTTACTTTATTAAGACATAGGTAAATACATTATCACGATGATTATACCTTACTTTATTAAACATAGATCAAATACATTATTACGATGATTATACCTTGCTTTATTAAAACATAGATAAAATACATAGACACGATGATTATAACATACTTTATTAAGACATGGTAAAATACTTAGACAAGATGATCAAACCTTACTTTATCTATGTCTTAATAAAGTAAAGTATAATAATCGTGATAATGCATTTTGCCAATGTCTTAATAAAGTATATTATAATCATCGTGTCTATGTATTTTACCCATGTCTTAATAAGGTATGTTAAAATCATCGTGTATATGTATTTTGTCTATGTTGTAATAAAGTAAGGTATAATCATC
>NW_013823101.1:0-453 GCF_000517525.1 Limulus polyphemus
GCTCATCATAAACCCTCGATAAGATATCAAGGAGGTTCCAGACCAGAAAGAAAACTTTATATTGTTTGTAAAACTTTTGTTTATAAATCATTGTTTGTAATAAATATTTCTAACAATTGTTATTATAAATTGTATTGTTGTGTGTATATTAAAACGTATTTGTGTTAAAAACGAAAACAGTGTGTATCAATCTTGTTGGCAAATATCGTAAACTAACTATATGTCAGCATATATTCAAATACTAAATCCCAAGTACAATTTAACTACTAAAATTAAATTATCAGTTAACTCGGCTTGGACCATTCGAAATTCTGATATGTAACATCGGACATTATCATTTTTACGAAAACATTACCTAACTTCAACGGATTAAAAATTCAGTGTGTGTGACAAAGGACAGAGCTAGCTAACTTCCCGGCAAATTGTATCTACATCGACTTGAAATTAACTCGC
>NW_013823102.1:0-716 GCF_000517525.1 Limulus polyphemus
ATAACGTTTGTATATAAGGCATGTTTTCATAACGTTTGTATATAAGGCATGTTTTCATAACGTTTGTATATAAGGCATGTTTCATAATGTTTGTATATAAGGCTATGTTTTTGTAACGTTTGTATATAAGGCATGTTTTCGTAACGTTTGTATATAAGGCATGTTTCATGTTTGTATATAAGGCATGTTTCATAATGTTTGTATATAAGGCATGTTTTTGTAACGTTTGTATATAAGGCATGTTTTCGTAACGTTTGTATATAAGGCATGTTTCATGTTTGTATATAAGGCATGTTTCATAATGTTTGTATATAAAGACATGTTTTCATAATGTTTGTATATAAAGACATGTTTTCATAATGTTTGTATATAAAGACATGTTTTCATAATGTTTGTATATAAAGACATGTTTTCATAATGTTTGGATATAAGGCATGTTTTCATAACGTTTGTATATAAGGCATGTTTTCATAATGTTTGTATATAAGGCATGTTTTCATAATGTTTGGATATAAAGACATGTTTTCATAATGTTTGGATATAAAGACATGTTTTCATAATGTTTGGATATAAAGCATGTTTTCATAATGTTTGTACATAAGGCATGTTTTCATAATGTTTGGATATAAAGCATGTTTTCATAATGTTTGGATATAAGGCATGTTTTCATAATGTTTGGATATAAGGCATGTTTTCATAATGTTTGTATATAAGGC
>NW_013823103.1:0-233 GCF_000517525.1 Limulus polyphemus
GTCACTTTTCAAATCATGTGATTGATGTAGTAGGGTAAAGCAGTAGTTCTGATGACACTGAATAAAGTTTTAGTGACAGCATAACACGGACAGTTGACCTTTTTTCCAGTGGTTGAAATTCACAGTACAATACTTATGTAGTTAGTACGTACCAGGCTATTGTGTTTGTTCTAGTGGTTGAAATTCATAGTACAATATTTATGTAGTTAGTACGTACCAGGCTATTGTGTTTG
>NW_013823104.1:0-453 GCF_000517525.1 Limulus polyphemus
GACTAACGAAATCGTTATGGTAATATTAAAATCCTGTCTATCCAATTAATATGCTTAATAAATAATCTTAGTAAATATGGTTTGTTTGTTGTTAAATGCAAAGCTACACAATGAACTATCTGTACTGTGCCAACTACGGGTATCGAAACCCGGTTTTTATCGTTGTAAGCCTTTCAGACTTAATACTAAGTCACTGTTGGGCGAATAATAAATGTATGCCTACTGATGTTTAGTTCTATAGAATCCATATAGAAAACACCAACGAAAAATTATACTTGCCTGGTTAGATGATGGATATGGTCGGAGTTATATCTGTAGTTAGAAAGGCAGTGTAATTCTGATAGATGATGTCAGGGTTATATCTGTAGTTAGAAAGGCAGTGTAATTCTGATAGATGATGTCAGGGTTATATCTGTAGTTAGAAAGGCAGTGTAATTCTTGATAGATGATGTC
>NW_013823105.1:0-453 GCF_000517525.1 Limulus polyphemus
GACATCTTTTATCTAACCTTTCTTGGACTTTTTTATTTTACTTTTGTTCGTTTTTCTTAATCATAAAAAACAGTTTATGGATGTTTATGCATTTAGAAGTACACTGACATACGCTTACTTTGCAATTGAAGGTAACAAATACTCTCTCCTGCCTTAGAAGTGAGTGAGTCACTAGACGGTTCAGCTGTTTACAAGTTTGGAGAAAACCAACATCATGTTTATAGAAATAAAGGAACGTTAAAAATAAACGCAACCAGAAAAAACACAAAGACTACCTGTTTATGTACGATACAAAGGAATCGCGAATGTTTATAACTCCGTAATTTATTAAATTTTACACTAACATCTACTTCCATAACTTATAACATTTTATGTTCAGTTGTTTAGATTTCATGTATACTACCGTAACTATTATATGGTGTACAATTCTTTGTGCCTGTTCTTTCGTAATAA
>NW_013823106.1:0-533 GCF_000517525.1 Limulus polyphemus
GAAGGTAGTTATGTTTGATGTAACATGTTTATTCTTGTATGTATGTATTCTGTTGTTTTCATAAGGTAGTTATGTTTAATGTAACATGTTTATTCTTGTATGTATGTATTCTGTATTCAGAAGGTAGTTATGTTTAATGTAGCATGTTTATTCCTGTATGTATGTATTCTGTATTCAGAAGGTAGTTATGTTTGATGTAACATGTTTATTCTTGTATGTATGTGTTCTGTTGTCTTCAGAAGATGAAACTGGAAATGGTGGATCAGAGTCAGACTTAGAAGATAATGATGATTTGGATGATGATGTAGTTTGTAGTACTCTCCACAAGTGGAAAATGAGAGAAACAAACCCTAAACTTCCTGAAACTGTCACAGTTCTGAAGACTTCTGAAGATTGTGTGGTATATTTAGTGGGAACTGCACATTTTAGCATGGAAAGTCAAGACGACGTATCAAAAGGTACTTATAGAAATGTCACTTCTGTTTGTTTTTAATGGAGTATTAGTTACAACCGTAAAGAGTAAAAGGTTATAT
>NW_013823107.1:0-452 GCF_000517525.1 Limulus polyphemus
ATACAAAGACAAAAGACAGGAATTAAATATGATAGAAATGGTGTCAGCAGATGACAGGATAGTTTCAAGCATTCTCTTTTTTTTGTGTGTGTGTGTGGGAGAAAATTTCATCCCAAAGTATTTTGTGACCTGTTTCATATTGATGATATGTTAAAGCTCATATCTGGAATTCACCTCTATGCATTTCACCTTGGTGTTATTTGCATCTTATTTCTAAGGTAAGTGACATTTTTCCTATGCATTTCCACATTCACATGAGATACTATATATGCCTTGTTTTTTTTATTGGTAAGGATTCTTTTTAGTTAGGTAGTAAGGTGTTGATTTTATGTGAAAGTTTGAATACAGTTTTTATTAGGTCATCAAGAAATTAATGTTGCTTTTTTTAAAATGAAAAAACCTGAACAACATATATACCAAAGCAAAACATTTATCAAATGAAATAGTCTCCA
>NW_013823108.1:0-646 GCF_000517525.1 Limulus polyphemus
TTTAACCTTAATAACTAAAGTTGGAAACGTGGAGTGTTAAGAAATGTCAATATAATATGCTTAACCTCAATAACTAGATGCGGTAACGTGGACTGTAATGACGTGTTAATATAACATATTTAACCTTAATAACTAAAGGTGGAAACGTGGAGTGTTAAGAAATGTCAATATAATATGCTTAACCTCAATAATTAGATGCGGTAACGTGGACTCTAATGACATGTTAATATAATATACTTAACCACAATATCTAGATGTGGCAACGTGGACTGTAATGACATGTTAACATAACATACTTAACCTCAATAACTAGATGTGGTAACGAGGACTGTAATGACGTGCTAATATAATATATTTAATCTTAATAACTAGATTTGGTAACGTGGACTGTAATGACGTGTTAATATAAGATACTTAACCTCATTAACTACATGTGATAACGTGTTCTGTAATGATGTCTTAATATAATATATTTAACTTCAAAAACTAGATGTGACAATGTGGACTGTAATGACATGTTAATATAACATACTTAACCTCAATAACTGGATTTAATAACATGGACTGTAAACGTGTTATTATAATATACTTAACCTCATTGACTAGATGAGATAACGTGATCTGTAATGATGTCTTAATATTATAT
>NW_013823109.1:0-453 GCF_000517525.1 Limulus polyphemus
AACCAGAGATATAGTACACTATGTAGAGTATTTACTACACCAGAATAGGGTACAGTATGTAGTGTATTTACTGCACCAGAGATAAGGAACAGTAGGTAGAGTATTTAATCTACACCAGGGATAGGGTACAGTATGTAGAGTATTTACTGCACAAGGGATATGTACAATATGTAGAGTATTTACTACAACAGGAATAGGGTACACTATGTATAGTATTTATTGCACCAGGGATAGGGTACTGTATGTAGAGTATTTAATGCACCAGAGATATAGTACACTATGTTGAGTATTTACTGCACCAGGGATAGGGTAAACTATGTAGAGTATTTAATGCACCTGGTTAGGGTACAGTATGTATTGTATTTACTGTACAAGGATAAGTTACAGTATGTAGAGTATTTACTGCACCAGGGATAGAGTACACTATGTAGAGTATTTATTGCATCAGGGATA
>NW_013823110.1:0-452 GCF_000517525.1 Limulus polyphemus
GGACAAGAAAAGTTATTTTAATATATCCTTGATGATACAAACGGTAACAGTTATTGTTGTTTCAAATTTTCATGCAAACCTGCATACAAGGGTTATCTACCCTTGATAACGGTCTTTTTAGTCCTACTTAAACTAGATTTTGTTAACTTTGATAACGGTCTTTTTAGTCCTACTTACACTAGATTTTATTGACTTGGATAACGGTCTTTTAGTCCTACTTACACTAGATTTTATTGACTTGGATAACGGTCTTTTTAGTCCTACTTACACTAGATTTTATTGACTTGGATAACGGTCTTTTTAGTCCTACTTACACTAGATTTTATTGACTTGGATAACGGTCTTTTTAGTCCTACTTACACTAGATTTTATTGACTTGGATAACGGTCTTTTTAGTCCTACTTACACTAGATTTTATTGACTTGGATAACGGTCTTTTTAATCCTACTTAC
>NW_013823111.1:0-453 GCF_000517525.1 Limulus polyphemus
GGAGGTTGTGTATAGATATCAGAAAAGTCATACATTCCAGTTTTGGTCAGGTCGAGCCAAGAACTTTCACACAACTCCTCGTACTTTAACAACAATAATGGGGGTTGTGTATAGATATCAGAAAAGTCATACATTCCAGTTTTGGTCCGGTCGAGCCAAGAACTTTTCACACAACTCCTCGTACTTTAACAACAATAATGGGGATCGTGTATAGATATCAGAAAAGTCATACATTCCAGTTTTGGTCAGGTCGAGCCAAGAACTTTTCACACAACTCCTCGTACTTTAACAACAATAATGGGGGTTGTGTATAGATATCAGAAAAGTCATACATTCCAGTTTTGGTCAGGTCGAGCCAAGAACTTTTCACACAACTCCAGGGGCGGATTGGCCTATCGGGATACCGGGACTTGTCCCGGTGGGCCGATAGTCCAACTCAATTTTGGGCCGATC
>NW_013823112.1:0-485 GCF_000517525.1 Limulus polyphemus
GAATTCACTTGTACTTCAACTGCTGAAACAAAACAGGTAAACCTCAATGGAGTTACACAGATTTGCAGGTTGTGATGTAACTTATTCATTTTTCTGCTGGTTGATGGTGTAATGATTTGCAACACCTTGAAATAATATTTCAATAACCACAGTACTGTGTTAATTTCCTCAAATTAACATGGGCGCAGGTTAGCAACCTAGTACAGTTATAGATTTCGAAGCTAGAAAGCCGAGTTCGAATCTGTGCGATGAAACAAAATATCCCTTGCATTTTAAGCTGTGGGTGCGTTTTTTAGACTGACAGTCAATCCTTTATCGTAGATGGTGGGTGGAAGAATATTGCTGACTGGTCATTAGCTCAAAATTATGAACGGCAACAGATAGCCTTAGTAGTTTTGCCATGAGAGCAAATACAAACTAGCCCTGTACGCTTGTTAACAAGAGAAACAATTCTTAGTTTCATACGACAATAAGGCTATATAACA
>NW_013823113.1:0-451 GCF_000517525.1 Limulus polyphemus
ACATAACTATAGATTTATGACTTTCTCATACACACCATCTAATGACAGTGTTCAGGCTGTACATAGATATGGTTTTATGACCTTCACATACACACTATCTGATGACAGTGTTAAGGCTGTACATAACTATGGATTTATTACCTTCACATACACACTATCTGATGACAGTGTTAAGGCTGTACATAACTATGGATTTATTACCTTCACATACACACTATCTGATGACAATGTTAAGGCTGTACATAACTATCGATTTATGACCTTCACATACACATTATCTGATGACAATGTTAAGGCTGTACATAACTATAGATTTATGACCTTCACATACACACTATCTGATGACAGTGTTGGGGCTGTACATAGATATGGATTTATTACCTTCACATGCACACTATCTAATGACAGTGTTAAGGCTGTACATAACTATGGATTTATTACCTTCATATAC
>NW_013823114.1:0-449 GCF_000517525.1 Limulus polyphemus
AATCTTTTTCGAATCACGGGGTTCTTTGACCTGACCTTTTAGCCGATTGTCTGCATTTTTCACTCCTTCGAGCCCTCTGGCGATTCAGCAGTAAGCTTGAGGGTTTATATTTTTTAAATTCGGAGTTCGATCCCTCAGTACGCACTGCACAGATAGCCAATTTGTCTTTATTTATTTATTTTCTTTTTGTTGGATTTCGTGTAAAGTTACACGTAGGTCAACAACTCTAGCGATGAGACGAAAATCAGCTAGTCACCATCGCCCACACTGACCGTTGACTCTTACCATCGCCCACACTGACCGTTGACTCTTATCATCGCCCACACTGACCGTTGACTCTTACCATCTCCCACACTGACCGTTGACTCTTACCATCTCCCACACTGACCGTTGACTCTTACCATCGCCCACACTGACCGTTGACTCTTACCATCGCCCACACTGACCGT
>NW_013823115.1:0-453 GCF_000517525.1 Limulus polyphemus
GTCTGTGAATATGTTAATGGGTGACCTTCCACCATAATGGCGCAAAATATTTATTCCACAATGGGGAAGTGTTGGATCTGGTGATAAAAAATTATATCATTGGTGGATGTATATTCACCCATGACTGCCTCGTGGGTCGGCTTATAGGCAGTTCCCTCCTTAATTAGTGTCTATAAGTTCGTGGTGAGGTGAAAAGTCCCAGTTGAAAAGCCAGCCGCTAAATAATGAAATTTATGCAGTTCGTAGTGGAAAATTCTGTTTGTAAAAGGTGTCGTCAAATACGATGTTTATAAGAAAAGCGAGTATTTCGTTTTAGGGTATCTTGTGTTAAAAGTCAATATAAATGTTGTTAGGCTATCTACAATCTGTCTGCCATGGTAAATTGAACCCTAGGTTTTAGTGTTGTAAATAGGCTAACTACAATCTGTCTGCCATGGTAAATTGAACCCTAGG
>NW_013823116.1:0-716 GCF_000517525.1 Limulus polyphemus
GGTCTCTAATATTTTGCACGTGTAAGCCTCCCCAGTGGCACAGTGGTAAGTCTGCAGATTTATAACACTAGAAACCAGGTTTCGATACCCGTGGTGGGCGCAGCGCAGATTGCCCATTGTATAGCTTTCTGCTTAACTAAACAAACCCACTCGTCGGTTTGTTAGCTAATTTACCAAGCTTGTTTGGGCTGTAAACGATTTGCACAGCTGTAAAAACACGCCTTTCCATACGCGTCAATTTTAACTTGCATCAGCAGTGTATGAAGTAGCCATAACATTTTCTTAATATATAGTACTCATTAAATCTTGGCTTGTTCTTAAACCAGTCATTTTAGCCCACGTAACGTTTTATAAACGTACTAGGTAATACAATATATTGTAAATAATTATTAATTTTTTTAATTACGATTAATCTGGAACATGAAAAGGAAAAACAAAAAAGGGGAAAAAATAGAATTCCTGGGAAAAGTACATCCCTTCTTAGAGGAAATGAGCAGTATTAATTTAAAACTAACGAAAATAAACATCTGTTTAAGTACAAAACTGTGTTCAATGCTCAACGTTACTAATTGCAATACAACATAACTTGTAAGTGGGCAAAATAGTTTTTAAGTTTAAGAATCATTTTATGGATAAAATTCAACCAATTTTTACGTTATGTTCACTTGTTCAAGGCCGTAAAGCTCTGTATATAGCCAGTAAATCTTCTTAATTTT
>NW_013823117.1:0-451 GCF_000517525.1 Limulus polyphemus
ATCTGTTTGTTTCATTTCGAGAAGCTAACATAAAAGTTCAGGAAACCAATTATATTACGTAGCACTGAGGGGGGAGGGGGGAGAAAATGGACACAATGCAGATAATGGTTACATGAGGTGGATTTAGTATCTTTACAGCGTTCTTTTAAAGTATTGCATCAGGTTTGGAATGACTTAACTAAAGGGTTATTTTAAAGTATTGCATCAGGTATGGAATGACGTAACTAAAGTGTTCTTTTAAAGTATTGCATCAGGTATGGAATGACTTAACTAAAGTGTTCTTTTAAAGTATTGTATCAGGTATGGAATGACGTAACTAAAGTGTTCTTTTAAAGTATTGCATCAGGTATGAAATGACGTAACTAAAGTGTTATTTTAAAGTATTGCATCAGGTATGGAATGACGTAACTAAAGTGTTCTTTTAAAGTATGTATCAGGTATGGAATGACGT
>NW_013823118.1:0-453 GCF_000517525.1 Limulus polyphemus
GCCCCCACGACAAACAATTAAACTTACCAGACTACCACAGGACTGACGACGTGAGTGTAGTACTACATTACGCCCCCACGACAAACAATTAAACTTACCAGACTACCACGGGACTGACGACGTGAGCGTAGTATTACATTACGCCCCCACGACAAACAATTAAACTTATCAGACTACCACGGGGCTGACGACATGAGCGTAGTGCTACATTACGCCCCACGACAAACAATTAAACTTATCAGACTACCACGGGACTGACGACATGAGTGTAGTACTACAGCACACCCCACGAAAAACAGTTAAACTTACCAGACTAACACGGGACCGACGACGTGAGCGTAGTACTACATTACGCCCCCACGACAAACAATTAAACTTATCAGACTACCACGGGACTGACGACGTGAGCGTAGTACTACAGCACACCCCCACGAAAAACAGTTATACTTACCA
>NW_013823119.1:0-453 GCF_000517525.1 Limulus polyphemus
GGTGGAGAAGAAGAAAATCTTTCCGATTGCCTAGTGAAGAACGTTTCTGATGAAGGGTTTGATTTAAACGTTCCAGTTGCTGACTATAGATATCTGCATTGACAGTTCGCTGAGGATTGAGGAGTTCGAAATCAATTACTCCTTTGATGTCCCACCAAATGCAAAACATCACTTTCTGCGGATAGAGTCCAGGTTTTGTGGTCGGAAGTGGTTTTTGTCTAGGACTGAACCATTGTTTTTAGCGTTTAATATTCGAATAGAGAATCCATTTTTCATTACCGGTGACAATTCTGTACAAAAATAGTTCATGTGCATAACGTGACAGAAGAGATGAAGCAACTTTCACACGTTGGAAACGATGATCATCGGAGAGTTCGTGAGGCACCCAAACACCTTCTTTATGGAGTTTTCCCATATTCCCTAGATGTTTACGTATTGTTTCATGAGAGATAT
>NW_013823120.1:0-452 GCF_000517525.1 Limulus polyphemus
ACAATACTGTGTATTGTCAATAAGAAGACACAAGATTTAACTATACTGTGTACTGTCAATAAGAAGACAAAAGATTTAACAATACTGTGTCTTTCAATAAGAAGACACAAGATTTAACAAAACTGTGTACTGTCAATAAGAAGACACACGATTTAGCAATACTGTGTACTGTCAACAAAGAAGACACAAGATTTAACGATACTGTGTACTGTCAATAAGAAGACACAAAACTTAACAATACTGTGTACTGTAAATAAGAAGACCCAAGATTTAACTATACTGTGGACTGTCAATAAGAAGACACAAGATTTAACAATACTGTGTCTTTCAATAAGAAGACACAAGATTTAACAAAACTGTGTACTATCAATAAAAAGACACAAGATTTAACGATACCGTGTACTGTCAATAAGAAGACACAAGATTTAACGATACTGTGTAATGTCAATTAG
>NW_013823121.1:0-496 GCF_000517525.1 Limulus polyphemus
TAACTTAGTGATGATAATGTTTCCCCTCCTACAGACTTCACTAAAAATACCATACAGTAACTTAGTGATGATGTTTCCCTCCTACAGACTGTTAACCAAAAATACCATACAATAACTTAGTGATGATAATGTTTCCCTGCAGTAGACTGTTTACATGAACTACTATACAGTAAATTAGTGATGATAATGTTTCCCTCCTACAGACTGTTAACCAAAAATACCATACAGTAAATTAGTGATGATAATGTTTCCCTCCTACAGACTGTTCACTAAAAATACCATACAGTAACTTAGTGATGATAATGTTTCCCTCCTACAAACTGTTCACTAAAAATACCATACAGTAACTTAGTGATGATAATGTTTCCCTCCTACAGACTGTTTACATGAAATACCATACAATAACTTAGTGATGATAATGTTTTCCTGCAGTAGACTGTTTACATGAACTACCAATACAGTAACTTAGTGATGATAATGTTTCCCTCCTACAGAC
>NW_013823122.1:0-450 GCF_000517525.1 Limulus polyphemus
CACAAAGGGCTATCTGTGCTCTGTCAACCACGGGTATCGAAACCCGGTTTTGAGGAAATGCGAGACTTGTTAGCATAGAATGATTATATATTAATATCCTCAAATCATCTTGCAACCTACATCAACGCCCGTCTGGCCAAGTGGCTAGGGCGCTCGATTCGCTATCTGAGGGTCGCGGGCTCGAATCCCCGTCCCACCAAACATGCTCGCCCTTTCAACCGTAAGGGCGTTATAATGTGACGGTCAATCCAACTATTCATTGGTAAATGAGTAGCCCAAGAGTTGGCGGTGGGTGTTGATGACTAGCTGTCTTCCTTCTAGTCTGCTAAATTAGGGACGACTAGCGCAGATAGCCCTTTGCGCAAAATTAAAAAACAAACAAACATAAAAAAAAATAAGGTTAATTTTTCTTAACCCTATAAGATATACGGTAACCGCTTGTTTTTTTTT
>NW_013823123.1:0-972 GCF_000517525.1 Limulus polyphemus
AGATGGATAGTGGCTGGTAGGTCTTTTAATATAGATGGATGGTAACTGGTAGGTATTTTATTATAGATGGATTGTGACTGGTAGGTATTTTAATACAGATGGATAGTGACTGGTAGGTCTTTTAATACAGATGGATAGTGGCTGGTAGGTCTTTAATTATATATGGATAGTGGCCGGTAGGTCTTTTAATATAGATGGATGGTAACTGGTAGGTATTTTATTATAGATGGATTGTGACTGGTAGGTATTTTAATACAGATGGATAGTGACTGGTAGGTCTTTCATTATATATGGATAGTGGATGTAGGTCTTTTAATATAGATGGATAGTAGTACCAGCCACTACCCATCTATCATAAAAGACTTACCAGTTACTATCCATCTATAATAAAAGACCTACCAGCCACTATCCATCTATATTAAAAAAACTACCATCCACTATCCATCTGTATTAAAAGATCTACCAGTCACTATCTATCTGTATTAAAATACCAACCTGTCACTATCCATCTGTATTAAAAGGCCTACCAGTCACTATCCATCTATAATAAAAGTTCTACCAGTTACCATCCATCTATATTAAAAGACCTACCAGCCACTATCCATCTGTATTAAAAGACCTACCAGTTACCATCCATCTATATTAAAAGACCTACCAGTCACTATCCATCTGTATTAAAAGATCTACCAGTCACTATACATCTATAATAAAAGACCTACCAGCCACTACCCATCTATCATAAAAGACCTACCAGTTACTATCCCTCTATATTAATAGACCTACCAGGGGTGTTTAATTATATATGCATAGTGACTGGTATATGATTTACTATAGAAGGATAGTGACTGGTAGGTGTTTTATTATAGATGGATTGTGGCTGGTAGGTCTATTAATACAGATGGATAGTGAATGGTGGGTCTTTTAATACAGATGAATAGTGGCTGGTAGGCCTTTCATTATATATGGATAATG
>NW_013823124.1:0-1079 GCF_000517525.1 Limulus polyphemus
AGGTACAGGTTCCATATATATATTTATAAGGTCAAGTTTTACCCAGGTACAGGTTCCATTTGTTTATAAAGTCAAGTTTTACCCAGGTACAGGTTCCATATATTTATAAAGTAAACACTGACCATGGTACAAGTTTCTTTTTTTTCTACATACTGATATTTGACCAGAACACTTTGTATCTGTTCTTTGTAAATAAACGTTCTTTTTTTTGTTTCTTATCTAGATGTCGCTGGCTTATTTAGTGTAAGTTAATTAGCTGTTTCTAGAGAATTTGGTTTCATGTAATGTTTGATATCCATCGGTTGTAGACAAGAGAATCCATAGAAATTCAAGAAGAAGCCCTTTGGAAATGGCACGCGTTTCGATCCGGAATGAAAAAAGGCTTCTTTGGACATGCGCAATATATTAGTCATAAACCTTGTATTCTTCTCTTGGTGATCTGGCATGGTAGTGTGTGTATATATATATATTACGTTTGGAAAAATGATGATACGACGCATCTTTCTATCTTTTTTCAAGGGGAGGGGGAGGTAAGAATTCCATAGTTCACGCGAAAATGAAATGTTTTCGTGATATCTTGTGTCTGTGTTCGTGAGGAAACATTGATCTAACACATACGTAACACTCTCACAAAGTAAGGTTCGATCCCGGGATTTCGTTATAATGAATCACATTGTTATGATCTATGTCAAAATATGCCTCCAGTCAGCATATATTTACGGACTTATAACGCTAAAGTACGGGGTTCGATTTTCCGCGGTGGACAGAGTCTAGTTACCCATTGTAGAGCTTGGACGAAATATAAAAACTACACAACAACAACGTTAAAAATCTATCTTCCATTGAAACTACACAACAACAACGTTAAACGTTCATCCTCCATTAAAACTACACAACAACAACAACGTTAAACGTTCATCCTCCATTGAAACTACACAACAACAACGTTAAACGTTCATCCTCCATTGAAACTACACAACAACAACGTTAAAAATCTATCTTCCATTGAAACTACACAACAACAACGTTAAACGTTCATCCTCCATTAAAACTACACAACAACAACAACAATGTTAAAC
>NW_013823125.1:0-453 GCF_000517525.1 Limulus polyphemus
AAAAAGATAAAGGGCGGGCAGTAAATTTTACTACAATATAAAAAAGTGGATAACAGAAATATTTTAACCACTTTTTTTGTCTGTGTGCTAAAAACTTTTCATAAATCTTTGGTGAACGCTTTATAGGCGGTAGAAATATTAAAGTAGTAATATAGACCCATCATTATTTAGTTTAGATGAACATTTGATATAAAATTCGATCAGATCAATAATCTTGTTTTACCTCAGAAGCTTAGATGGTTGTGTTAGTCTACAAATAATATTTGGATTATTCAGTTTACTCCTGACATAAGTTTGATTTTATACTTAAAGATGTTTGAAGATTATTGGGAATTTCTGATCATCAGCGGGCTAACTATGCAAATAAAATCTGCAAGTTATTTATAAAACTACACTTTTGTAGTCAAAGATTTTTATGAAGCTAATTAACATAGATATTATTATAAATAGTTC
>NW_013823126.1:0-453 GCF_000517525.1 Limulus polyphemus
GCGTGGCTTCTGGTACTCCTTCGTTATCTAACACCTTGATGCTCACAAGGGTTTGCTGAGACGCAGAGTCTATGACAAAGTTGCACCTTTGGCCATCTAGCTTTCCTGTCACATAGACACTGTGTGTGCTTGGCATTTTACACCTAGCTGTTGGGACTTTCAAGATGGGGGTTGGTGGGCGTCGCTCAACACCAACCACTACTAGTCTCCTTGAGGCCGACTTGTTGTTAATATTCCTCCTACACTGGCTCCTCAAATGTTCGTGCTTCCCACAGTTCCAACAACCTTTCTTGGTAGCAACCTTTACTGCTGTATCATCTCCCCTGATTTGTAAGTTGCCAGCATTGAGCTCTCTTGTGCCCAGGTTTGTTACAGTGCCAGCAAAGTCTCTCAAACATCTCTGAAAGCTGACCTTTTCTGGCCTTGAATCCAGATGACTGTACCAACCTTGGT
>NW_013823127.1:0-453 GCF_000517525.1 Limulus polyphemus
GTTGTTATAGTGTTTGTTTTAGCGCGATTGTTGAAATTAAGTGTATCAAAAGTTATATTCAGAAAGAATAAACCAGTTTTATTAAGTAAGGATTTGTGTCGCTAAAGTTTCGTCAGAATGAAGTTACAGAAAGTTAATTAACAAATGGAGACGTAACAACTGTATTTATAGCCGAATATTTAGGCTTATATATCTGCTTTTCTCGTAGCTCTTCTCGAGTGGCTACTTCAATTAGATCTAACAACGTTGTTTGAGGGGCGTTTGCTTCATTTACATGTCCCCTAGCTGCATTACTATACAGTCCTCGCTCGTACTCTGATTTTAGAGTATCCTGCAGCATATCCTCACTTGGATGTGCATAAGCCTTGCGTAATCTATTACCTAACTCCTGTAGCTTGTGTCCAAAAACTCGGACTGATTCGCCACGTTGTTGATAAAGGTTACGCATTTCTT
>NW_013823128.1:0-454 GCF_000517525.1 Limulus polyphemus
AAAGTGCTTTAATGACGGAAAACTAACAGAAAAATATCGGATGATGCTTATATCGTCGGAAAACTCAAAATTGAGACATTATAGCATTAACGAAAAATATTATGTTCCGTGAAAAGCTAAAAAAAAATTGAACTTTCGCTAAACCAGAGTAAAAACAATCGATAAAGGGGAGTTTATTTAATAAGAATATGTCATGGCCTTTTAGATGCTGAGATTTTGTTTGAATAATCTTCTTTTTAAAGCTAAAATATATTTGCAACATAACAGAAAACAAAAATTGTAAAATTCAAGATATCCGAAATTTTGATAAGAGATTATGAAATAACTATTGGGAATTTTGATGAAAGGATATCCATTTTGAAAGTCTTACATCAACGGCATGATCGTATTGAAATATAAGGAAAAACTATTTTTTCAAATTTTGAGTAAAACATGGGCTATAGCCTTGGCATTT
>NW_013823129.1:0-453 GCF_000517525.1 Limulus polyphemus
AAATGAAACAGTCAAAAACTACTCCGTTATTTCTTTTTCAAATCGCTTATACAGTACTGTGCAAAAGTGTTAGGAGAATGGAATATTATTCTTTCCATTTTATGAGGCTAATTCTTCCATGCTATTAATGGAAGTAATGGTTCACTGATCCCTGTTGACAACTGAATGAACCAGGGTAAGAATACTTATCATTCTTTAGAATTCCCACACACTTGTACCAAGGACATGTCATCAGGGTTCTGCTTGAATTAACATACTGATCTAATTTAGGGGCTGAAATAACTGTCATGGTTCCCCATGCAGTGTCTTAACTATATAGAAAGAAGTTAGCAAGGAGCTGGCATATGGTACCAGTATGTGCCAGAAGAAATCAATTTAATAGCACTCCACCAATAAACCTTGATAAAAAACAGTGTTTAACACTATATATTAAGTTTTGTTGTCATGCCATGG
>NW_013823130.1:0-453 GCF_000517525.1 Limulus polyphemus
ATGGCTGTACCTTACAGGTCAAATAACCTGCTTTGACAGTGGCAGGAGTATGAGTTGATGAAAATGTCAAAATAAAACATTGGTAGGCAGCATAAGTCCTTCTTTAGAAGTGGAGATGCACTGCAGAAACTCCTTGGCTGGAGAAACCAGCGAGGATCTCCAAGTCGGGGATGTTCTTCAAATCCCTCTCGACAATAACTCCTTGTGAGGAGCTCAAAGAAGCATGGGGAGTAACCTCAATGGGTATATCCCCAATGGCCTTGGAATTCAGGAGAAGATCACTGTGCATAACTGTGGATGTTTCCACCAAGATGTCTCCAGAATGGAGCTTCTTAACTGACTTTAGAGAGCCAGCAAGCCCCTCTAATCCCTTCTGTATAAAAAAGGCAGAAATTTGCCCTAAAGATTTATCAGACAGTGAATGCAGGATCAGGAAGCGAGATACAGGTGCAT
>NW_013823131.1:0-812 GCF_000517525.1 Limulus polyphemus
TATAATATAATCAATCGATAATTAATAAAAATCAATATATGAATATTTCCAAAAGGAAATTAATAAAAGTAATACAACATTTATTGTTTGAGAAACCAAAAATATTGTTGTAAGTTATATTTTTAGTGTTGTAATTTGTGTGTAAGCTAAATGGTGTGGCAGTCCAGTATTTCTTGGACGTTCCAAGCTAGATTATAAATACGAGAAATATGTAAAGATTGTAGTTATTTGAAGATAGTTTTTCAAGATAGGGTTGAATTAGACGGTGTAATCTGGTTTAGTATTTGGATCTGTATTAGCTATAGTTCGTATCGAGTTACTTTGTATCAGTAACTTGATTTGTTTTACGTTAGTTAACGTGTTTTGTAACGTAAGCCTACAATAAATTACGACTGTGTACAAGCGTTCAAGTTTGTAGAAACGTTAAAGGACATCAACTCATTGAGCTTCGAATTCGTTTGACCATGTGGTTCAAACCAGACGAGAGAAAAATAATAAGTAATTGTGGTTTAAGTGGTGTATTACTTTTACTAAATCAAATACCACAAGATATACGAATAAACCAGTTAAAATATAGAAATGAATAAAACCCTATAACCCTCAAGCGTTTTCGAAAGGATAACCTTTCTTCTTCAGGGGCTAACTGGGAACGGTGGTATAATAGAATGAATGATATATATATATATATATATACAGCGTGGTCACAAGTAAATAGATACCACCTTTTCAGAAAAAAAAATTAAAATTTTCAGTCATATGCACATGAATTGATATATTTATAAGTTAATTAATATCTAGTAGATCTTCCTTTC
>NW_013823132.1:0-452 GCF_000517525.1 Limulus polyphemus
GAGCTGAGTGATTTAATCAATTAGTGTCTCAATAAATATTGTTATTATGTTGGTTCCAAGATTTAGAGCTGAGTGATTTAATCAATTAATGTCTCTTTAAATATTGTAATTATGTTGGTTCCAAGATCTAGAGCTGAGTGATTTAATCAATTAATGTCTCATTAAATATTGTCATTATGTTGGTTCCAAGATCTAGAGCCGAGTGATTTAATGAATTAATGTCTCATTAAATATTGTCATTATGTTGGTTCCAAGATCTAGAGCTGAGTGATTTAATAAATTAATGTCTCATTAAATGTTGTCATTATGTTGGTTCCAAGATCTAAAGCTGAGTGATTTAATCAATTAATGTCTCATTAAATATTGTCATTATGTTGGTTCCAAGATCTAGAGCCAAGTGATTTAATCAATTAACATCATATAAAATATTGTAATTATGTTGGTTCCAAGAT
>NW_013823133.1:0-453 GCF_000517525.1 Limulus polyphemus
ATCGAATTCCTGTGGCTTCCTTCGCACTGGATCACTCCTATTACTGACATTCATATCTGGGATGTGATTTCTAACGGGACTGAATATGTCTGCATTAGGGTTTAGCTGCGGGCTCTGTAAGGGGCTTGCCATCGTCTGGGGCTGATTAAGTCGATGGTCAACGTATCCTCCTTGTGTAACACACAATAAATCGTTCTTTAACGTATCTAATTCGCTTTTAAGTTTACTGATGCTTTCCATTTGTACCTCTTGCCATTGTTGTTGATTTTCCTGTAGTTGCTGCTGACTTTCCTGCAACTGTTGGAGACTTTCTTCCTGTTTCCTTTCTTGTTCCAGTTGCCACTGCTGTAATCTCTCTTCTTGTTTCTTTTCTCGTTCTTCTTGTTTATTTTCTTTTTCCTCCAACAACTGTTGTAATCTCTCTTCTTGTTTCTTTTCTCGTTCTTCTTGTTT
>NW_013823134.1:0-453 GCF_000517525.1 Limulus polyphemus
ACTTGTTCAGAAAATAATCACCAGGACAGAGTTTAATAAATGTCTCCTGTAGACATAGGACACTTGTCCAGAATATAATCACAAGGACAGAGTTTAATAAACATATCCTGTAGACATAGGACCCTTGTCCAGAAAATAATCACCAGGACAGAGTTTAATAAATGTCTCCCGCAGACATAGGACACTTGTCCAGAATATAATCACCAGGACAGAGTTTAATAAACATTTCCTGCAGACATAGGACACTTGTTCAGAAAATAATCACTAGGACAGAGTTTAGTAATCATTTCCTGCAGACATAGGACACTTGTCCAGAATATAATCACCAGGACAGAGTTTAATAAACATCTCCTGCAGACATAGGACACTTGTCCAGAATATAATCACCAGAACAGAGTTTAATAAACATCTCCTGCAGACATAGGACACTTGTCCAGAATATAATCACCAGAA
>NW_013823135.1:0-498 GCF_000517525.1 Limulus polyphemus
CGAGTAGTTGTACCAAGTAAGGCTAAAGATGAATATGGTGGATATAAATTCGGTAACAATGAGTTACACCTAAGTGTTCGTGGAGTAGTTGTACCAAGTAAGGCTAAAGATGAGTATGGTGGTTATAATTTCTATAACTAGAGTTACACATATGTGTTCATGGAGTAGTTGTACCAAGTAAGGCTAAAAATGAGTATGGTGGTTATAAATTTGGTAACTAGAGTAACACCTAGATGTTCGTGGAGTTGTTGTACAAAGTAAAGCTAACGATGAGTATGGTGATTATAAATTCGGTAACTAGAGTTACACCTAGGTGTTCATGGAGTAGTTGTACCAAGTAAGGCTAAAGATGAGTATGATGGTTATAAATTCGGTAACTATAGTTACACTTAGGTGTTTATGGAGTAGTTGTACCAAGTAACGTTACAGATAAGTATGGTGGTTATAAATTCTGTAACTAGAGTTACACCTAGGTGTTCATGGAGTAGTTGTACCAAG
>NW_013823136.1:0-700 GCF_000517525.1 Limulus polyphemus
CAATATTATACTCATAATAAGTCATCTTGAGATACGGAATGAAACCAAAACCTAATCTATAAAAACATTGATTGTGATGTTGAAAACTAATATAAAATAAGAAGAACTTGTAGTTACAAACTAAGTACCAACACCAGGACTGTGTTGAGACACTCTCACTGGAGTGGTGAAAGAAAGTTCTTTTTATACTTAAAAACTACTTTCTTACTGTTTTTCAGACATACGGACAGACGTTTATACAAGACGATACGTTTCTTTCCACCACTGGTTCTGTAGCTGGAGCTGTTCATGCCATCAGCAGAGTGATTGTGGGCTTAATTTATGACAAACTATCTTACCAGGTAAGAATGTGTAAAGCGAAGTAACTTGTGTAGATATTAATAATTACTAAAATGATATTTGTTGTATAAAACATATACAGTATTTATGGCTCGCACCAAACATGCCAACCTCCGCCTTTGCCTGGTCCCAAGTCCAGGATGAGAAAGGAGGAGGTTTGGGCGTGGGGCTAGCAACTCCACCCCGTAAAAACCAACCTGCTACAAGTAACTGCAACAACAATTTTCCGTTGGTGAGGTGTTGTTACGGCCCTATGCTCCACTGGGAGTTTACAGGAATATAAAAAAAGAAAAAAAGTGCAGATCAATAATTACCAACAAGTTAATAAAAGCACCATAATATCAATCTTATTATTAACGAA
>NW_013823137.1:0-453 GCF_000517525.1 Limulus polyphemus
ACAAGAGTTTTAATTCTTTTTTCACCAACTCATCCCTGTACAAACATGTCTACTCATTGTTGTGACTTTACATAATAAAAGAGTTTTAATTTTTCTTCACCAACTCATCCCTGTACAAACATTTCTATTCATTGTTGTGACTTTACATAATAAAATTTTTGATTATTTCTTCACCAACTCATCCCTGTACAAACATGCCTTTACTCATTGTTGTGATTTTACATAATAAAAGAGTTTTAATTTTTTCTTCACCAACTCATCCCTGTACAAACATTTCTATTCATTGTTGTGACTTTACATAATAAAATTTTTGATTATTTCTTCACCAACTCATCCCTGTACAAACATTTCTATTCATTGTTGTGACTTTACATAATAAAATTTTTGATTATTTCTTCACCAACTCATCCCTGTACAAACATGCCTTTACTCATTGTTGTGACTTTACATAAT
>NW_013823138.1:0-453 GCF_000517525.1 Limulus polyphemus
TAAATTCGGTAACTAGAGTTACACGTAAGTGTTCATGGAGTAGTTGTACCAAGTAAGCCTAAAGATGAGTATGGTGGTTATTAATTCTGTAACTAGAGTTACACCTAGGTGTTCATGGAGTAGATGTACCAAGTAAGGCTAAAGATGAGTATGGTGGTAATAAATTCAATTACTAGAGTTACACCTAGGTGTTCGTGGAGTTGGTGTACCAAATAACGCTAAAAATGAGTATGGGGTTACACATTTGGTAACTAGAGTTACACCTAGGTATTCGTGGAGTAGTTGTACCAAGAAAGGCTAAAGATGAGTATGGTGGTTATAAGTTCGGTAACTAGAGTTATTCCTAGGTGTTCGTGGAATTGTTGTACCAAGTAAGGCTAAAGATGAGTATGGTGGTTATAAATTCGGTAACTAGAGTTACACCTAGGTGTTCATGGAGTAGTTGTACCAAGT
>NW_013823139.1:0-453 GCF_000517525.1 Limulus polyphemus
CATCACACAGTATTTCCAGAGACCTTGGACATAAATAAATGCAGTCTTAGGTTTATCTGCTTCAGCCATTTTCACTTGATGGAAACCCGACTTTAAGTTGAAAACCACCTGGCTCCACTTAGGGCATCAAGAGTGTCATCAATTCTTTTTCATTTATACTGTTAAGAGCCCTGAAGCCCATACAGCAACACTGGGTCCCATTCTTCTTCTGGACTAACACGACAGGAGCTGACCAGGGACTATCTGATTTCTCGACTATCCCTTCCTTATTTAGGCCGTACATGACCTTCTCCATCTCTTGTCGCTTTGCCAGAGCTGTTCTCCTCGGAGGGATCTTTATTGGATGGTGATTGCCTGTGTTTATTCTGTGCTTCACAAGGTCTGTGCAGCCGAGGTCATGATCTCCTTTTGAAAAGACGTCTGCATAATTCACCAAGAGTTCTCTAACCTGAA
>NW_013823140.1:0-573 GCF_000517525.1 Limulus polyphemus
TGTCCAAATGGAACGAAGTTCTGGTACAAAACGCAAAACCTTCCATAACTCCTTTAAAACAAACGGTAGGAAGGTAAAACTCTGCATATTACTACGCAACGTTAAAGTGTACCTACATACCAAATTGGGTGAAGAATCATCAATTTAGGACCCTCTGGTAACAAGAAATCGAAAAACAATTAGTAACCAAAAGCTTCACTGCAGTACACATGCGCTTTCAGAAAAGCCAATAAAAGAGTAACATAAAACGACCACAAAAGTCGCAAAAATGACAATAGAAGGCTAGAATTTTGCATGTAAATACGCTAGTATGCAACGAACGTTCATACAAAATTTGGAGATGATCCGTCCAAACGGAACGACGTACTGTTACAAAACGCAAAAAGTTCCATAAGTCCTTTAAAACAAACAGTAGGAAGGTAAAACTCTGCATATTATTACGCAACGTTAAAGTGTACCTACATACCAAAGTAGGAAGGTAAAACTCTGCATATTACTACGCAACGTTGAAGTGTACCTACATAACAAATTTGGTGAAGAATCATCAATTTAGGACCCTCTGGTAACCAGAAA
>NW_013823141.1:0-580 GCF_000517525.1 Limulus polyphemus
ATAGTAGTTGTACCAAGTAAGGCTAAAGATGTGTATGGTGGTTATAAATTCTGTAACTAGAGTTACAACTAGGTTTCATGGAGTAGTTGTACCAAGTAAGGATAAAGATGAGTATGGTGGTTATAAATTTGGTAACGAGAGTTACACCTACGTGTTCGTGGAGTTGTTGTACCAAATAACGCTCAAGATGAGTATGGAGTTACATATTCAGTAACTAGAGTTACACCTAGGTGTTCATGGATTAGTTGTACCAAGTAAGGCTAAAGATGAGTATGGTGGTTATAAATTCGGAAACTAGAGTTACACCTACGTGTTCGTGGAGTAGTTTTACCAAGTAAGGCTAAAGATGAGTATGTTGGATATAAACTCTGTAACTACAGTTACACCTAGGTATTTATGGAAGTAGTTGTACCAAGTAAGGCTAAAGATGAATATGGTGGATATAAATTCGGTAACTAGAGTTACACCTAAGTGTTCATGGAGTAGTTGTATCAAGTAAGGCTAACTCCATGAACACCTAGGTGCAACTCTAGTTACAGAATTTATAACCACCATACTCATCCTTGTTGTACCAAATAAC
>NW_013823142.1:0-1029 GCF_000517525.1 Limulus polyphemus
CCCACGATCTCTACCAATAGAAAGTTGCTGTGAAACCCAGATCTCTACCAACAGAACTTTACTATGAATCCCAGATCTCTACCAACAGAACTTTACTATGAAACCCACATCTCTACCAACAGAACTTTACTATGAAACCCAGATCTCTACCAACAGAACTTTACTGTGAAACCCAGATCTCTACCAACAGAACTTTACTATGTGTTTCACAGCAACTTTCTGTTGGTAGAGATGTGGGTTTCACAGTAAAGTTCTGTTGGTAGAGATGTGGGTTTCACAGTAAAGTTCTGTTGGTAGAGATGTGGGTTTCATAGCAACTTTCTGTTGGTAGAGATGTGGGTTTCACAGTAAAGTTCTGTTGGTAGAGATCTGGGTTTCATATTAAAGTTCTGTTGGTAGAAATCTGGGTTTCTCACAGTAAAGTTCTGTTGGTAGAGATGTGGGCTTCACAGTAAAGTTCTGTTGGTAGAGATGTGGGTTTCATATTAAAGTTCTGTTGGTAGAAATCTGGGTTTCACAGTAAAGTTCTGTTGGTAGAGATGTGGGTTTCATAGTAAAGTTCTGTTAGTACAGCTCTGCGTATAACAGCAAAGTTATGTTGGTAGAGATGTGGGTTTCACAGTAAAGTTCTGTTGGTAGAGATGTGGGTTTCAGTAAAGTTCTGTTGGTAGAGATCTGGGTTTCATAGTAAAGTTCTGTTGGTAGAGATCTGGGTTTCATAGTAAAGTTCTGTTGGTAGAGATCTGTGAAACCCAGGTAAAGTTCTGTTGGTAGAGATAATGAAACCCACATCTCTACCAACAGAACTTTACTATGAAACCCAGGTAAAGTTCTGTTGGTAGAGATTTGTGAAACTCAAATTTCTACCAACAGAAAGTTGCTGTGAAACCCAGATCTCTGCCAACAGAACTTTACTATGAAACCCACATCTCTACCAATAGAACTTTACTATGAAACCCACATCTCTACCAACAGAAAGTTGCTGTGAAACACAGATCTCTACCAAAAGAACTTTACTATGAAACCCAA
>NW_013823143.1:0-597 GCF_000517525.1 Limulus polyphemus
TAACTTATGATGAGAGATCTACTGAAGTCAGCTTTGAACCAGGAGACAAGGTATGGTTGTATAATCCCAGGAAGACCAAAGGGAAGTCTCCTAAGTTGTCTTCTCCATGGGAAGGCCCATATGACATAGTGGATCGTCTCTCAGACGTGACTTTCCAGATAAAATGTGGTCGGCGAGGTAAGCCAAAAGTGGTGCATGCCAACAGGCTTTGGCATTATCACGGTCCAGGACATTTCAGTTGGGACAAAGTGAACAAAGGAACAAATGACGCTGTTGAAGAAGTGCCACCTGAAGAAGCCACTGTCAAAGAAACTCTACTCGGTTTTGAGAAGGGAAACGGTAAAGCTCTTGATGAAGTTACTACCACTGATGTGACTGTTACTGACGATAGGACATTTCCTGATGAAACAGATGAATTCCACGTGAAGCAGAAGCCAACGAGACGGAGACCAGTATGGAAGAAGATACGTCCCGTAAAATTAAGAGACTTTGTTGAATTGTAATTTTGTTTGTAATTCTGTACATTTAATTAAGTTATTGTTATTGGTTTAATGTAAGTGGCTTTTGTGCGGGACGAACAATACTAAGGAGGGGCAG
>NW_013823144.1:0-453 GCF_000517525.1 Limulus polyphemus
CGCATATTAGGGTTGGACTACTTACTACCAAGGAAGTGTGTAATTAATTTTGATAAAATGACGTTTAGGAACAACAAAGGCCAAATTCCAGTAAGTGTTAAAAGAGAAGTTGAGCTAACCAAGTGTCATCAAGCTGAAGTCAAAGTGACTGAAGGAGTTGATGATGGTGAAGTGGAACCATGTATATATATTAAAGCAGAGCAGGAGAAAGACCAAGATTTGAAGCCAATAATTGATTTTCTAAAAGCAAGTGTTTTGCACCCTGCTTGGGAGAAAGTGTCTAGTCTAAGCCCTGTGACAATAAACTATTGGGCACAACGGGACCAGTTGAAGCTTGAAGATGGTATTCTTCTCTGGAAATGGGAAACTGCAGATGGGAAGGTGACGACCTGGCAAACGGTTATACCGAGAAAGTTACGGGAAGTTATGTTGCGTCAAACCCATGACACTGTA
>NW_013823145.1:0-974 GCF_000517525.1 Limulus polyphemus
ATCTTGGCGTCACTGTTTTTCTAAAAGACGGATTTTTACACACTGACTTATACAAAAAACCTGCAGACAGAGCACATTACCTTCACTATAAAAGCTGTCACCCTTCTCATTCTAAACGAAACATTACCTACAGTTAAGCGCTTAGAACAAAGAAAATATGCTCAGGTGAAACAGATTACAGGAAGCACACCAAGGATATTTAAAACAAACCATGTTACAAAGAAGATATAAAGATACCGAAATCGATAGACAAATTGAAAATGCTAACTACACTCAGCGGAAAAACATCCTAAAGCAAAGCAACTCTAAACTTTCAAATAGAGAGTTTTGATCCTGTTTCAATGCCGGTGGGAATGACAGGGTTGGTTAAAGTGTTGAGGAATAGGGAGATATTTTTCGGTGTTAATTAATAGAAGATTTATGGCTGTTGAAAAGTTCTCTTAGAGTTGTTTGTGTATGTCCTACATATTGTGATTGTATTTTTTACACTGTATAAGATACATGGTGGTTTTTGTTTCACAAGTGATTTCTTTGGATATTTTAAAGTTTCTTCTATGAATTTGCAGGTTTGACAACGAGCTTTATTACATGGACGACCCACGTAATTCATATTTGTGTGAACAAGGATATCTTTTACAGTCCTGCTTTTTCGGAAGGAGACAACAGGAACTTCAGAAAATATATGTTTTAGATGATCGTTGAGTTGAGATGAAAATGTTTTTTCAGAATTCGTGAAACGTTTCTGAGTTTAAACTGATAGGTAATAATAAGATTAACTCAGTGTTCACATTACATGTAAAAATAAGTAAATAATAGAAATTATTTTTCTGACAGAGATGAAACTAATGAACGGAAATCACTGATTCCAAAATCTAGATTAATTCCGAAAGGTTGAACAGTGTTTAGATTAGTAATTCAACAAGCTTATTTTATTTATCTATTTGCTTTTTTTCCTAAAACTTACGAGGGCTATC
>NW_013823146.1:0-883 GCF_000517525.1 Limulus polyphemus
ATCTACATTACAGTCACTTTACAATATTTGTCAACTAAATCTTGTATGTTTCATGGAACAGCTTAGATACATTAGTCACAGTACAATATTTGTCAACTAAATCTTGTATGTTTCATGGAGCAGCCTATCTACATTACAGTCACTTTACAATATTTGTCGACTAAATCTTGTATGTTTCATGGAACAGCCTATTTACATTAGTCACATTACAATATTTGTCAACTAAATCTTGTATGTTTCATGGAGCAGCCTATCTACATTACAGTAACTTTACAATATTTGTCAACTAAATCTTGTATGTTTCATGGAACAGCCTATCTACATTAGTCACATTACAATATTTATCAACTAAATCTTGTATGTTTCATGGAACAGCCTATCTACATTACAGTCACTTTACAATATTTGTCAACTAAATCTTGTATGTTTCATGGAACAGCCTAGCTACATTAGGTCACGTTACAATATTTGTCAACTAAATCTTGTATGTTTCATGGAACAGCCTATCTACATTACAGTCACTTTACAATATTTGTCAACTAATTCTTGTATGTTTCATGGAGCAGCCTAGCTACATTAGTCACATTACAATATTTATCAACTAAATCTTGTATGTTTCATGGAACAGCCTATCTACATTACAGTCACTTTACAATATTTGTCAACTAAATCTTGTATGTTTCATGGAACAGCTTAGATACATTAGTCACAGTACAATATTTGTCAACTAAATCTTGTATGTTTCATGGAGCAGCCTGTCTACATTACAGTCACATTACAATATTTGTCAACTAAATATTGTATGTTTCATGGAACAGCCTAGCTACATTAGTCACATTACAATATTTATCAACTAAATATTGTATGTTTCATGGAACAGCCT
>NW_013823147.1:0-451 GCF_000517525.1 Limulus polyphemus
ACCACCAATGTGGTACGTACAACATTAATTTTAACTGAAACTATGGAGCACGTTACCACCAATGTGATATGTACAACATTAATTTTAACTGAAACTATAGAGCACGTTACCACCAATGTGGTATGTACAACATTAATTTTAACTGCAACTCTGGAGCACGTTACCACCAATGTGGTATGTACAACATTAATTTTAACTGAAACTATGGAGCACTTTACCACCAATGTGGTATGTACAACATTAATTTTAACTGAAACTATGGAGCACGTTACCACCAATGTGGCATGTACAACATATATTATAAAATGGGCCATTTTAGAGCCTCTATGATACCTGTTTCTTCTCGTATATTTTGTTAAGAGGATTTCATACCTGTAATGGCAGTACTGTTGCTAAGGGTTGCCACAAACAAGAAAATATTCACTTGATTAGTTAGATAAGGTTAAATCAA
>NW_013823148.1:0-492 GCF_000517525.1 Limulus polyphemus
TTTCCTTTCTTGTTCCAGTTGCCACTGCTGTAGTCTCTCTCTTGTTTATTTTCTTTCTCCTCTAACAACTGCTGTAATCTCTATTGTTTATTTTGCTGTTCGAGCTGCCATTGTTGTAGGTTTTCTTGCCACTGCTGTAATCTTTCTTCTTCTATCTTTTCTCGTTCTTCTTGTTTCTTTTCTTTTTCCTCTAACAACTGCTCTAATCTCTCTTCTTGTTTATTTTGTTGTTCGAGCTTCCACTGTTGCAGGTTTTCTTGCAACTGCTGTTGTCTCTCTTCTTGTTTCTTTTCTCGTTCTTCTTGTTTCTTTTCTTTTTCCTCTAACAACTGTTGTAATTTTCTTCTCGTTCCTTCTTGTTTCTTTTGCTGTTCTTGTATTGCTGCCATCAACTCTGCTAAGCTGTAGTTTGATTTTCCGCTTCTCGTTTCCATCTTCTTCTTCCACTTCACCCACAGTCTGATGGGATGGTAGAAAAGTACAAATGGACAC
>NW_013823149.1:0-450 GCF_000517525.1 Limulus polyphemus
AACAGTCTTTAATTGCTCTGTACAATTTTGGTCCATCAATATCACCTGGATAGCTCTTTTGCTAAGTCAGAACATTTTTCTTGTAATTTTCTGTCTTCGAAATCTCCAGAAACAATCTTGTAGAAATCCAAACCGTGAATCTAAATCTAGTAAGCGAGAAAATCTTCCTGTTATTTCTGTAATCAAGAGATCAATAACATCCTTCATGATGCGATCAATTTCCTGTTCAGCAGTCAATCCAGCATCAGCTGCATTTTCACCTGGCATTCGTTTCGACGTATTTTTCTTCTTTCAATGGTCAATCTCCATGTTTCACATTTATTCTTGTCCACTTTAAGTGCTTCTTGACAGGACTTATTCACGTGATTCTATCAATATCTCTTTCAAAGAATCAAGATCAGCAGCTGCTTCTCTAAAGTTCGTTTTTGGATCCTGAAGACGTTTCTGCAC
>NW_013823150.1:0-453 GCF_000517525.1 Limulus polyphemus
CCATTAAACATACGGACAAACAAACAGATGAACAGTGTCTTAAAAACACCATTAAACATATGGACAAACAAACAAATGAACTGTATCTTAAAGACACCATTAAACATACGGACAAACAAACAGATGAACAGTGTCTTAAAAAGACCATTAAACACATCCAGACAAACAAACAGATGAACTGTATCTTAAAGACACCATTAAACACATCTACACAAACAAACAGATGAACTGTATCTTAAAGACGCCATTAAACACATCTAAACAAACAAACAGATGAACAGTATCTTAAAGACACCATTAAACATACGGACAAACAAACAGATGAACAGTATCTTAAAAACACCATTAAACATGTGTACAAACAAACAGATGCACAGTATCTTAAAGACACCATTAAACATACGGACAAACAAACAGATGAACAGTATCTTAAAAACACCATTAAACACATTC
>NW_013823151.1:0-452 GCF_000517525.1 Limulus polyphemus
AAGTCGTCACTTTTCCATCTGTAATTTCCCATCTCCGAACAAGAATACCATTTTCAAGCTTCAACTGCTCCCATTGCGCCCAATAGTGCTTTATCACAGGGCTTAGACTAGACACCTTCTCCCAAGCAGGGCGCAAAGCACTTATTTTTAAGAAATCAATTATAGGCTTCATATCTTGGTCTTTCTCCTGTTCTGCTTTGATATCTGTATTTAGTTCCACTTCATCATCATCAACTTTTTCAGTCGGCTTGACTTCAGACCGATGGCACCCAATCAGCTCAACCTCTCTTTTAACAGTTACCGGAACTCGACCTTTGTTATTCCCAAACGTCATTTTATCAAAATCAATTACAAACTTCCTTGGTAGTAGATGGTCCAATCCTAAGATGCATTCATCTTCAATGTCAGCTAAGTATACTTCCTGTCTGTCCTTTATGCCCATGAGCTCAACA
>NW_013823152.1:0-453 GCF_000517525.1 Limulus polyphemus
TAACTAGAGTTACACCTAGGTATTCGTGGAGTTGATTCACCAAATAACGCTAAAGATGAGTATGGTGGTTATAAATTCGGTAACAAGAGTTAAACCTAAGTGTTCATGGAGTAATTGTTCCAAATAACGCTACAGATTTGTATGGGGTTTACAAATTCGGTAACTAGAGTTACACGTAGGTGTTCGTGGAGTTGTTGTACCAAATAACACTAAAGATGAGTATGGGGGTTATAAATACGGTAACCAGAGTAAAACATAAGTGTTCATGGAGTAGTTGTACCAAGTAAGGCTAAAGATGAATATGGTGGTTATAAATTCGATAACTAGAGCTACACCTAGGTATTCGTGGAGTTGTTTCACCAAATAACGCTAAAGATAGGTATGGTGGTTATAAATTCGGTAACCAGAGTTAAACCTAAGTGTTCATGGAGTAATTGTTCCAAGTAAGGCTAA
>NW_013823153.1:0-510 GCF_000517525.1 Limulus polyphemus
TTGATGTCTGTTGTTTGATACCAACACTGAGCTTTGATGTACATGATACCATTATTTAGTTTCATGTCTGTACTATGATACTAACATTTAGTCTTGATGTCTGTTGTTTGATACCAACACTGAGCCTTGATGTACATGATACCATTATTTAGTTTCATGTCTGTACTATGATACTAACATTTAGTCTTGGTGTCTGTTGTTTGATACCAACACTGAGCTATGATGTACATGATACCATTATTTAGTTCATGTCTGTACTATGATACTAACATTTAGTCTTGATGTCTGTTGTTTGATACCAACACTGAGCTATGATGTACATGATACCATTATTTAGTTTCATGTCTGTACTATGATACTAACATTTAGTCTTGGTGTCTGTTGTTTGATACCAACACTGAGCTTTGATGTACATGATACCATTATTTAGTTTCATGTCTGTACTATGATACTAACATTTAGTCTTGGTGTCTGTTGTTTGATACCAACACTGAGCTTTGATGTACATGA
>NW_013823154.1:0-502 GCF_000517525.1 Limulus polyphemus
TTGGAGGAAAAAGAAAAGAAACAAGAAGAACGAGAAAATAAACAAGAAGAGAGACAACAGCAGTTGCAAGAAAACCTGCAATAATGGCAGCTCGAACAGCAAAATAAACAAGAGAAATTACAGCAGTTGTTGGAGGAAAAAGAAAAGAAACAAGAAGAACGAGAAAAGAAAAAAAAAAAAAGATTACAGCAGTGGCAAGAAAACCTGCAACAGTGGCAGCTCGAACAACAAAATAGACAACAAGAGAAATTACAGCAGTTGTAGGAGAAGAAAGAAAATAAACAAGAAGAGAAGTTACAGCAGTTGTTAGAAGAGAAAGAAAATAAACAAGAAGAGAAGTTACAGCAGTTGTTGGATGAAAAAGAAAAGAAACAAGAAGAGAGACTACAACAGTGGCAAGAAGTACAAATGTAAAACAGTAAATTTTAAAGCGAATTAGATATGTTAAAGAACGACTTTTGTCTTTTACACAAGGAGGATACATTAACCATCGACTTAACCA
>NW_013823155.1:0-452 GCF_000517525.1 Limulus polyphemus
AAACAAATGATCTGTTGCCCGAAGTTACCACTTTATATTCTACTCGTTCTGTTTTCAGTTTTACTAAAATATGATTAATTAACCTTATCACATAGTATATTTATCGTACATCCCTGGGCCTACGTGGTTAACATAACATTCAAAATTTTGATCTCATTTTAATAATTAATAATAAATAAATAAAAATCATCCATATTGTGTTTCATATCATTATAATTTAACGATGTTTCAATGTCTCAGTATACACAATTTCAACTCTTAGGCCTATTCGTCTATACATTTCACTACTGGAAACATGTACATGATTATAATATCATTACGTCTCTGCTTTTTTGATAATTTCCGGTAGAAATTCTTCCCGAGAAACTTCAGCAATACAAGTCCTTTCTTAAATAAAACTAGTTTATTCTTTTTGAATACAACTTTGCAATACACTTAATTTCCACAGTCAC
>NW_013823156.1:0-453 GCF_000517525.1 Limulus polyphemus
AAAATGATTTACTAAGTTTCTCATTACGTAACGTTGTTAACTAAGTTTCTCATTACATGAAGTGATTAACTAAGTTTCTCATTACATGAAGTGGTTAACTAAGTTTCTCATTACATAAAGTGGTTAACTAAGTTTCTCATTACATAAAGTGGTTAACTAAGTTTCTCACTACATAAAGTGGTTAACTAAGTTTCTCACTACATAAAGTGGTTAACTAAGTTTCTCATTACGTAACGTTGTTAACTAAGTTTCTCACTACATAAAGTGGTTAACTAAGTTTCTCACTACATAAAGTGGTTAACTAAGTTTCTCACTACATAAAGTGGTTAACTAAGTTTCTCACTACATAAAGTGGTTAACTAAGTTTCTCATTACATAAAGTGGTTAACTAAGTTTCTCACTACATAAAGTGGTTAACTAAGCTTCTCATTATATAATGTTGTTAACTAAGCT
>NW_013823157.1:0-662 GCF_000517525.1 Limulus polyphemus
AGGTGTTTTTGGAGTAGTTGTACCAAGTAAGGCTACAGATGAGTATGGTGTTAATAAATACTGTAACTAGAGTTATCCTAGGTGTTCATGGAGTAGTTGTACCAAGTAAGGCTAAAGATGAGTATGGTGGTTATAAATTGTGTAATTAGAGTTACACCTAGGTGTTCGTGGAGTTGTTGTACCATATAACGCTAAAGATGCGTATGGTGGTTACAAATTCGGTAACTAGAGATTCACCTAGGTGTTTATGGAGTAGTTGTACCAAGTAAGGCTACAGATGAGTATGGTGTTTATAAATACTGTAACTAGAGTTAACCTAGGTGTTCATGGAGTAGTTGTACCAAGTAAGGCTAAAGATGAGTATGGTGGTTATAAATTGTGTAACTAGAGTTACACCTAGGTGTTCGTGGAGTTGTTGTACCAAATAACGCTAAAGATGAGTATGGGGGTTAGAAATTCGGTAACCAGAGTTAAACCTAAGTGTTCATGGAGTAGATACTCATCTTTAGCCTTACTTGGTACAAATGGGGGTTATAAATTCGGTAACTAAAGTTAAACCTAAGTGTTCATGGAGTAGTTGTACCAAGTAAGGCTAAAGATGAGTATGGTGGTTATATATTCTGTAAATAGAGTTACACCTAGGTGTTCATGGAGTAGTTGTG
>NW_013823158.1:0-745 GCF_000517525.1 Limulus polyphemus
AATTTTGTAATTTGTTACACAACCTATATAAGTTCAGCATACTTTGAATTTTGTAATTTGTTAAACAACCTATATAAGTTCAGCATACTTTGAATTTTGTAATTTGTTAAACAACCTATATAAGTTCAGCATACTTTGAATTTTGTAATTTGTTAAACAACCTATATAAGTTCAGCATACTTTGAATTTTGTAATTTGTTAAACAACCTATATAAGTTCAGCATACTTGGAATTTTATAATTTGTTACATAACCTATATAAGTTCAGCATACTTTGAATTTTGTAATTTGTTAAACAACCTATATAAGTTCAGCATACTTTGAATTTTGTAATTTGTTACACAACCTATATAAGTTCAGCATACTTTGAATTTTGTAATTTGTTACATAACCTATATAAGTTCAGCATACTTTGAATTTTGTAATTTGTTACATAACCTATATAAGTTCAGCATACTTTGAATTTTGTAATTTGTTACATAACCTATATAAGTTCAGCATACTTTGAATTTTGTAATTTGTTACACAACCTATATAAGTTCAGCATACTTTGAATTTTATAATTTGTTACATAACCTATATAAGTTCAGCAATTTTGTAATTTGTTACACAACCTATATAAGTTCAGCATACTTGGAATTTTATAATTTGTTACATAACCTATATAAGTTCAGCATACTTTGAATTTTGTAATTTGTTACACAACCTATATCAAAGTATGCTGAACTTAAATTTTGTAATTTGTT
>NW_013823159.1:0-453 GCF_000517525.1 Limulus polyphemus
TGACACATCTTTAGTGGTGTCTTTTGTTCCGTTGTTCCCTTCATTCCAAATAAAATGTCCTGGACCGTGATAACGCCAAAGCCTGTTGGCATGCACCACTTTTGGCTTACTTCGCCGCTCACGTTTTATCCGGAAAGTCACGCCTGAGAGACAATCCACTATGTCATATGGGCCTTCCCATGGAGCTGACAACTTAGGAGACTTCCCTTTGGTCTTCTGGGATTATACAACCACACTTTGTCTCCTGGTACAATGCTGACTTCAGTAGATCTCTTATCATAAGATAACTTCATCAAATCAGCAGACGTTTTCAAGTTTGAACGCACTTGATGGTGAATATTATCCATCCTTTTCGACAACACTTTCACGAATTCTGACACATTTTCAGGCAACTCTTCATAAGGTGAGCACCCTGTTAACAGATCCACTGGCAACCGAAGTTCTCAACCAAAC
>NW_013823160.1:0-453 GCF_000517525.1 Limulus polyphemus
CTTAGTGTGTTCTCAGCCAAGCGGTTGCAGAGAAATTAACAAGATATTTAGTTGGTTTTTGGAACTCAGCTACTGACATTCTCTTAGTGTGTTCTAAACCAAGCGGTTGTACAGAAATTAACAAGATATTTAGTTAGTTTTTGAACTCAGCAGCTGACGTTCTCTTAGTGTGTTCTAAACCAAGCGGTTGTACAGAAATTAAGATGATATTTAGTTAGTTTTTTTAACTCAGTAGCTGACGTTCTCTTAGTGTGTTCTCAGCCAAGCGGTTGCAGAGAACTTAACAAGATATTTAGTTGGTTTTTGGAACTCAGCAGCTGACGTTCTCTTAGTGTGTTCTAAACCAAGCGTTTGTACTGAAATTAACATGATATTTAGTTAGTTTTTTTTAACTCAGCAGCTGACGTTCTCTTAGTGTGTTCTAAACCAAGCGGTTGTACAGAAATTAACAAT
>NW_013823161.1:0-499 GCF_000517525.1 Limulus polyphemus
TCGATGTCATAGTTGTGATAACACAGTACAGGTCAACTCGATGTCATAGTTGTGGTGACACAGTACACGTCAACTTGATGTCATAGTAGTGATGACACACTACAGGTCAACTTTATGTCATAGTTGTGATGAAACAGTGCAGGTCAACTTGATGTCATAGTAGTGATGACACACGACAGGTAAATTTGATGTCATAGTTGTGATGACACAGTACAGGTCAACTTGATGTCGTTGTTGTGATGGCACAGAACAGGTCAACTTGATGTCGTTGTTGTAATGACATAGTACAGGTCAACTAGATGTCATACTTGTGATGAAACACTACAGGTCAACTGGAGGCCATAGTTGTAATGACAAAGTACAGGTTAACTCGATGTCATAGTTGTAATGACACAGTACAAGTCAACTCGATGTCTTAGTTGTGATGACACAGTAAAGACCAACTCGATGTCAACATCGAGTTGACCTGTACTGTATCATTACAATTACATAGTTGTGA
>NW_013823162.1:0-453 GCF_000517525.1 Limulus polyphemus
TCACTAACAATAGAAAGCATCATTAGTACCATCACTAACAACAGAAAGCATCCCTAGTACCATCACTAACAACAGAAAGCATCCCTAGTACCATCACTAACAACAGAAAGCATCCCTAGTACCATCACTAACAATAGAAAGCATCCCTAGTACCATCACTAACAGTATAAAGCATCATTAGTACCATATCTAACAATAGAAAGCATCCATAGTACCCAAAGTTGATTTTTTAGAATCGTTTGTGAGCTTTGATTTATTAGAATTTAAAAAACCTGCTTTATCTCATACATATACAAATTTTGATCAGAGAATCTTTCATACGAAACATTTCTCACAAACTCCATCTCTGTGAACTGGTAGTAAGTCAATCGGTATTTTATTGGGAACAGTTTCAACGTATTAGAGTTACATTAACAAAACTCCATCTCTGTGTACTGGTAGTAAGTCAGTCGG
>NW_013823163.1:0-453 GCF_000517525.1 Limulus polyphemus
ATTTGGTACAACAACTCCATAAACACCTAAGTGTAACTCTAGTTAATTAATTTATAACCACCATACTCATCTTTAGCTTTACTTGGTACAACTACTCCATAAATACCTAATAGTAACTCTAGTTACCGAATTTGTAACCACCATACTCATCTTTTGCGCTATTTGGTACAACAACTCCACGAATACCTAGGTGTAACTCTAGTTACCGAATTTGTAACCACCATACTTATCTGTAGTGTTATTTGGTAAAAGAACTCCACGAATACCTAGGTGTAACTCTAGTTACCGAACTTATAACCACCATACTCATCTTTAGCCTTACTTGGCACAACTACTCCATGAACACATATGTGTAACTATAGTTACCGAATTTATAACCACCATACTCATCTTTAGCATTATTTGGTACAATAGCTCCACGAACACCTGGGTGTAAATCTAGTTACCGAATTT
>NW_013823164.1:0-453 GCF_000517525.1 Limulus polyphemus
CAATAGCCGTCAGTGCAGGTGCTATATAATTATTTACTGTTACAATAACCGTCAGTGCTGGTGCTATATAATTATTTACTATTACAATAACCGTCAGTGCAAGTGCTATATAATTATTTACTATTACAATAACCGTCAGTGCAAGTGCTATATAATTATTTACTATTACAATAACCGTCAGTGTAAGTGCTATATAATTCTTTACTGTTACAATAGCCGTCAGTGCAGGTGCTATATAATTCTTTACTGTTACAATAGCCGTCAGTGCAAGTGCTATATAATTCTTTACCGTTACAATAACCGTTAGTGCAGGTGCTATATAATTCTTTACTGTTACAATAACCGTCAGTGAAAGTGCTATATAATTATTTACTATTACAATAACCGTCAGTGCAAGAGCTATATAATTATTTACTGTTACAATAACCGTCAGTGCTGGTGCTATATAATTAT
>NW_013823165.1:0-407 GCF_000517525.1 Limulus polyphemus
GGTATTCGTGGAGTTGTTGTACCAAATAACGCTAAAGATGTGTATGGTGTTTACAAATTCGGTAACTAGAGTTACATCTAGGTGTTCGTGGAGTTGCTGGCATTTATAACGCCATACTCATCTTTAGCGTTATTTGGTAACTCTAGTTACCAATCCTAAGTTTTCCTGGAGTAGTTGTACCAAGTAAGGCTAAAGATGTATATGGTGGTTATATATTCCGTAACTAGAGTTACACTTAGGTATTCATGGAGTAGTTGTACCAAGTAAGGCTAAAGATGAGTATGGTGGTTATAAATTCGGTAACTAGAGTTACATCTAGGTATTGGTGGAGTTGTTGTACCAAATAACGCTAAAGATGAGTACGGTGGTTATAAATTCGGTAACTAGACTTACACCTACGGTTTCGT
>NW_013823166.1:0-1494 GCF_000517525.1 Limulus polyphemus
CTGAGTGTCGATTATCTATATCTTATATATGTACGTGTGCATGTTTCTGAGTGTGAATTATCTATATCTTATATACGTGTGCGTGTTTCTGGGTGTGAATTATCTATATCTTATATATGTACATGTGCATGTTTCTGAGTGTGAATTATCTATATCTTATATACGTGTGCGTGTTTCTCGGTGTGAATTATCTATATCTTATATACGCGTTTCTGAGTGTGAATAATCTATAGCTTATATACGTGTGCGTTTTTCTGAGTGGGAATTATCTATATCTTATATACGTGTGCGTTTTTCTGAGTGTGAATTATCTATGTCTTATATACGTGTGCGTTTTTCTGAGTGGGATAAGATATAGATAATATAAGATAAAGATAATTCACACTCAGAAACATGCACACGTATATAAGCTATAGATTATTCACACTCAGAAACGCGTATATAAGATATAGATAATTCACACCCAGAAACACGCACACGTATATAAGATATAGATAATTCACACTCAGAAACATGCACACGTATATAAGATATAGATAATCGACACTCAGAAACACGCACACGTATGATAATTCACACTCAGAAACACGCACACGTATATAAGATATAGATAATTCACACCCAGAAACACGCACAAGTATATAAGATATAGATAATTCACACTCAGAATCACGCACACGTATATAAGATATAGATAATTCACTCTCAGTAACACGCACACGTATATAAGATATAGATAATTCCCACTCAGAAAAACGCACAAGTATATGAGATATAGATAATTCACACTCAGAAACACGCACACGTATATAAGATATAGGTAATTCACAATCAGAAACACGCACACGTATATAAGATATAGATAATTCACATTCAGAAAAACGCACACGTATATAAGATATAGATAGTTCTCACTCAGAGACACGCACACGTATATAAGATATATATAATTGACACTCAGAAACACGCACACGTATATAAGATATAGATAATTGACAATCAGAAACACACACACGAATTATATCTTATATACGTGTGCGTTTTTCTGAGTGTGAATTATCTATATCTTATATACGTGTGCGTGTTTTTGAGTGGGAATTATCTATATCTTATATACGTGTGCGTGTTTCTGATTGTGATTTGTGTGTCTTCAGCTTCAAGTGGGAAGAGTAAAATTTCTTCTTTCACCAAGCTTTTGAAATATGATCTGAATTGGAGGACAGTCTGTGGATGAAAAGAAACTATACCGTTCTTGAATTCAAAATATCAAATCAAACATCCATAGATGGTTTTATTTGTATTTTACATTGTTCCTCTACTTACGTAGGATACAAAATATCAAATCAAACATCCGTAGATGGTTTTATTTGTATTTTACATTGTTCCTCTACTTGGTATTTTGTATCCTACGTAAGTTTGACCATCTATGGATTAATGTAAAATACATATAAAATCCTACGTAAGTAGAGGAACTTACAAAATACCAAATCAAAC
>NW_013823167.1:0-453 GCF_000517525.1 Limulus polyphemus
CTGTTAAAGAACGTGACATTGTTTTTCTTCATAAACTGTTAAAGAATATGGCATTGTTGTTATTTATAAATTGTTAGAGTTAAAGAACATGATATTGTTTTCTTCATAAACTGTTAAAGAACGTGACATTGTTTTTCTTCATAAACTGTTAAAGAATATGGCATTGTTGTTATTTATAAATTGTTAGAGTTGAAGAACATGACATTATTTTTCTTCATAAACTTTAGAGTTAAAGAACATGACACTGTTTTTCTTCATAAACTGTTAAAGAACATGACATTGTTTTTCTTCATAAACTGTTAAAGAACATGACCTGTTTTTCTTCATAAACTGTTAAAGAACATGACATTGTTTTTCTTCATAAACTGTTAAAGAACATGACATTGTTTTTCTTCATAAACTGTTAAAGAACATGATATTGTTACGTTTCCGTTTTTTAATTAACTTATTCCG
>NW_013823168.1:0-454 GCF_000517525.1 Limulus polyphemus
ATGGCTGGAACAAGTAGAATCTTAACTATTAGGATAGCTGAACCAAGTAGAATCTTAACTATTATGATGGCTGGAACAAGTAGAATTTTAACTATTAGGATAGCTGAACCAAGTAGAATCTTAACTATTAGGATAACTGGACCAAGTAGAATCTTAACTATTATGATGGCTGGACCAATTAGAATCTTAACTATTAGGATGGCTGAACCAAGTAGAATCTTAACTATTAGGATAACTGGACCAAGTAGAATCTTAACTATTATGATGGCTGGACCAAGTAGAATCTTAACTATTAGGATGGCTGAACCAAGTAGAATCTTAACTATTAGGATAACTGGACCAAGTAGAATCTTAACTATTATGATGGCTGGACCAAGTAGAATCTTAACTATTCGGATGGCTGAACCAAGTAGAATCTTAACTATTAGGATAGCTGAACCAAGTAGAATCTTAA
>NW_013823169.1:0-453 GCF_000517525.1 Limulus polyphemus
TACCAGTTCGATTTTCGATACCTCACTACTATAAAGGCTTGGTTTGGTGTGATATTTCATTCTCTAACCTTTTATTCTTGTCTCCAGGTTTTGGAGCGCCATGACCTTCGGCTCGACTTTGGTGTTAAACTTCCTAGTCCCACCTCCGACCTTTATCGCTGTATCAAATTTCCTCACATTCTATTACAGCTTCGCACTCGTTATGTTGATAAATATTTTCGTGACAACAATCTCATATTCTCCGATGTTCTTGCCACCACTGTACACACTTCAGAAGCCTTTTTGCACCAGCTGATCACCTACTAAATTTCTATGTCATGTCCCTCCCAGCTGACAATCCCGACCACGTCGAGAAGCCGATATACCTGTTGCCAGTTCCCACACAATATCCATTATATGATATAGACTGTTTAGTGTTTACCCATATTTCTACGGATTGTCTCCTCCATCTGC
>NW_013823170.1:0-1773 GCF_000517525.1 Limulus polyphemus
TAACTAGAGTTACACCTAGGTGTTCATCCAGTTGTTGTACCAAGTAAGGCTAAAGATGAATATGGTGGTTAGAAATTCGGTAACTCGAGTAAACATAAGTGTTTGTGGAGCTTTTGTACCAAGTAAGACAAAAGATGAGTATGGTGGTTATAAATTCTGTAACTAGAGTTACACCTAGGTGTACATGAACTTAGGTGTAACTATGGTTACAGAATTTATAACCGCCATACTCATAATTATGTTTACTTGGTACAACTACTCCACGAATACCTAGGTGTAACTCTAGTTATCGAATTTATAACCACCATACTCATCTTTAGCGTTATTTGGTACAACAACTCCACGAACACCTAGGTGTAACTCTAGTTACCGAATTTGTAACCAACATACTCATCTCTAGCGTTATTTGGTAAAACAACTCTATAAACATCTAGGTTTAACTATAGTTACCGAAATTAAAATCACCATAGTCATCTTTAGCCTAACAAGGTACAACTAATTTATAAATACCTAGGTATAACTCTAGTTTCCGAATTTATAACCACCATACTCATCTTTAGCTTTACTTGGTACAACAGCTCCATAAATACCTAGGTGTAACTCTAGTTACCGATTTTATAACCACCATACTCATCTTTAGCCAATTTGTAACCAACATTCTCATCTTTAGCCTTATTTGGTACAACAACTCTATAAACACCTAGGTGTAACTCTAGTTACCGAATTTAAAATCACCATACTCGTCTTTAGCCTTATTTGGTACAACAACTCAACGAACACCTAGGTGTAACTCTAGTTACGGAATTTATAACCCCCATACTCATCTTTTGCGTTATTTGGTTCAACAACTCCACGAACACCTAGGTGTAACTCTAGTTACCGAATTTGTAACCTCCATACTCATCTGTAGCGTTATCTGGTAAAACAACTACACGAATACCTAGGTGTAACGCTAGTTATCGAATTTATAACCACCATATTCATCTTTAGCCTTATTTGGTACAACTACTCCATGAACACGATAACTAGAGTTACACCTAGGTGTTCGTGGAGTTGTTGTACCAAATAACGCTAAAGATGAGTATGGTGGTTATAAATTCGATAACTAGATTTACACCTAGGTATTCGTGGAGTAGTTGTACCAAGTAAGGCTAAAGATGAGTATGGTGGTTACAAGTTCTGTAACGAGAGTTACACCTAAGCGTTCATGGAGTAGTTGTACCAAATAAAGCTAAAGATGAGTATGATTGTTATAAATTCGGTAACTATAGTTACAACTAGGTGGTTATGGATTAGTTGTTCCAAGTAAGGCTAAATATGAGTATGGTAGTTATATATTCTGTAACTAGAGTTACACCTAGTTGTTCGTGGAGTTGTTGTACCAGGTAGGGCTAAAGGTAAGTATGGTGGTTACACATGCGCTAACTTCTTGTACATGGAGTAGTTGTACCAAGTAAGGCTAAAGACGAGTATGTTGGTTATAAATTCAGTAACTAGAGTTACACCTAGGTGTTCATGGAGTAGTTCTACCTACTCATCTTTAGCCTTACTTTGGTGGTTATAAATTCGGTAACTAGAGTTACACCTAAGTTTTCATGGAGTAGTTGTACCAAGGAAGGCTAAAGATGAATTTGGTGGTTACAAATTCGGTAAGTGGAGTGACACATAAGTGTTCATGGAGTAGTTGTACCAAGTAAGGCTAAAGACGAGTAGGTTGGTTATAAATTCAGTAACTAGAGTTACACCTAGGTGTACATGGAGCAGTTGTACCAA
>NW_013823171.1:0-453 GCF_000517525.1 Limulus polyphemus
CCTTTGCACTGGATCACTCCTATTACTGACATTCATATCTGGGATGTGACTTCTAACGAGACTGAATATGTCTGCATTAGGGTTTAGCTGCAGGCTCTGTAAGGGGCTTGCCATTGTCTGGGGCTGATTAAGTCGATGGTCAATGTATTCTCCTTGTGTTAAAGACAATAGATCGTCCTTTAACGTATCTAATTCGCTTTTAAATTTACTAATGTTTTGCATTTGTACTTCTTGTTTCCTTTCTTGTTCCAGTTGCCACTGCTGTAGCCTCTCTTCTTGTTTCTTTTCTCATTCTTCATGTTTCTTTTCTTTTTCCTCCAACAACTGCTGTAATTTCTCTTCTTGTTTATTTTGTTGTTCAAGCTGCCACTGTTGCAGATTTTTTTGCAACTGCTGTTGTCGTTCTTCTTGTTTCTTTTCTTTTTCCTCTAACAACTGTTGTAATTTCTCTTC
>NW_013823172.1:0-566 GCF_000517525.1 Limulus polyphemus
GCCAAGTCTAACCAATTTATGGAAAGTTTGACTAGCTTCTAATAAGTATAACTAATTTGTGGAAAGACTGACTAGCTTCTGGCAAGTATAACTAATTTGTGGAAAGTTTGACTAGTTTCTGGCAAGTATAACTAATTTGTAAAAGGTTTGACTAGCTTCTAGCAAGTATAACTAATTTATGAAAAGTTTGACTAGCTTCTAGTAAGTATAACTAATTTGTGGAAAGATTGACTAGCTTCTGGTAAGTATAACTAATTTATGGAAAGATTGACTACCTTCTGACAAGTGTAACTAATTTATGGAAAGTTTGACTAGCTTCTGGCAAGTATAACTAATATATGGAAAGTTTGACTAGCTTCTGGCAAGTATAAATAATTTATGGAAAGATTGACTAGCTTCTGATAAGTATAACTAATTTGTGGAAAGACTGACTAGCTTCTGGCAAGTATAACTGATTTGTGGAAAGTTTGACTAGTTTCTGGCAAGTATAACTAATTTATGAAAAGTTTGACTAGCTTTTAGTAAGTATAACTAATTTGTGAAACGTTTGACTAGCTTCTAGCAAG
>NW_013823173.1:0-452 GCF_000517525.1 Limulus polyphemus
GTACCAAGTAAGGCTAAAGATGAATATGGTGGTTATAAATTCGGTAACTAGAGTTACACGTAAGTGTTCATGGAGTAGTTGTACCAAGTAAGCCTAAAGATGAGTATGGTGGTTATAAATTCTGTAACTAGAGTTACACCTAAGTGTTCATGGAGTAGTTGTACCAAGTAACGCTAAAGATGAGTATGGTGGTTATAAATTCGATAACTATAGTTACACCAAGGTGTTCGTGGAGTTGTTGTACCAAGTAAGGCTAACGATGAGTATGGTGGTTACAAATTCGGTAACTAGAGTTACACCTAGTTGTTCATGGAGTAGTTGTACCAAGTAAGGCTAAAGATGAGTATGGTGGTTATAAGTTCGGTAACTAGAGCTACACCTGGTGTTCGTGGACTTGTTGTACCAAATAACCCTGAAGATGAGTATGGTGGTTATAAATTCTGTAACTAGAG
>NW_013823174.1:0-452 GCF_000517525.1 Limulus polyphemus
ACACGATTTTATTCAAACCTGAATTCATACAAATGAATTCAACATTTAGTTGTAGGTAAAAGTTTTTCTTGGTAAGATTTGGCTACTTTTGTAGAGATTTTGTATGGTTTTGTGTATTCATCCCAACCTTGTTTCTGTACATTTTGGCACTGCCATCTTCACAACCTTATTTGTTTTTCAAAATGTTTTTATTACTTGTTTTTAACTAGTTTATATCCCAATATTTGGCTGCTAGTCTAGGAATTATTGTTGTTGTTTTTTCTATTTCCACTCTGAACTGTATCTCTATCTTTCCAGGTGGTGCACGAATTCTACAAACGTTTCTGTAATGTTGCGATATGTAGGCATATCATATGTTTTCTACCTGCTTTAGTGACAGAGAAATTGTTTTAATTTTTTAGTTACCTTCTATACAGTTTTAGCTTAAGTACGTAGTCCAGAAAGCCGATGAG
>NW_013823175.1:0-453 GCF_000517525.1 Limulus polyphemus
ATGTTTGCCCCAGGGCTCGTGCTGGCTCTCGACATTCCTGCTTCGAAATATATTTTATCCAGGTTTATGGTAGAATAGTTCAATAGATATCTTAAACACTCTTTCTGTAGTATAATTTAATGTTAAAATGTCAGCTAATGTTATTCAAAAGTGACGTAAAGTAAAAAACAATATCGCGTCTAAAATTGACAATATCGCGTCTAAAATCGAGTTTTGAAGAAGCATTGAAAGTAGGAGAAGAAACCGGTGCAAATTTAAAAAAAAGTAATACGTCAGTATAGTATTGTACAAAATATTAGCTTGTAGTTCTCAGAGGGTTTGGTTAGAATTTCGCGCAAAGCTACGCGAGGGTTATATTTAACAGTGTAAGACTGGAGGGAAGGCAGCTAGTCATCACCACCCACGGCCAACTCTTGGGCTATTCTTTTACCAACAAATAGTGGGATTGACCGT
>NW_013823176.1:0-470 GCF_000517525.1 Limulus polyphemus
GTGTAGCTATAGTAGAAAATGGTGAGTCTGACAAGTTTGTTGTGTAACTACAACAGAAAATGGTGAGTCTGACAAGTTTGTTGTGTAACTACAACAGAAAATGGTGAGACTGACAAGTTTGTTGTGTAGCTACAACAAAAAATGGTTAGTCTGACAAGTTTGTTATGTAGCTATAGTAGACAATGGTGAGTCTGACAAGTTTGTTGTGTAGCTGCAGCAGAGAATGGTGAAACTGACAAGTTTGTTGTGTAGCTGCAGCAGAGAATGGTGAAACTGACAAGTTTGTTGTGTAGCTATAGTAGAAAATGGTGAGTCTGACAAGTTTGTTGTGTAGCTACAACAGAAAATGGTGAGTCTGACAAGTTTGTTGTGTAGCTGCAGCAGAGAATGGTGAAACTGACAAGTTTGTTGTGTAGCTATAGTAGAAAATGGTGAGTCTGACAAGTTTGTTATGTAGCTGCAGCAGAGAA
>NW_013823177.1:0-453 GCF_000517525.1 Limulus polyphemus
CGTTGCGTATTTACAATCCAAATACAATCTTTGTAATATTAGTTTTGCGATTTGTATGGTCCTTTATGTTACATCTTTATTGTCTTTCTTAAATAGTATGTGTAGTGCAGTGAAGTTCTTTGTTACTACTTTTTTCTCGATTTATTGCTACCACAGGGAACTGTATAGATGGATATTAACCAAAAAATATATATAGGTTCACTAGTTCGTTCCGAAATTACATGGAAAGTTTCACCATGCTACTCTTCGTTTTAAAGGAGTTGTGGCAGGTTTTTCGTTTCGTACCAGTATTTAATTAAATTTCAACGAATCTTCTCGAAATTTTTTATGAAGGTTCGTTTCGTCGTTGCGTATTTACAATCCAAATACAAACTTTGTAGTGTTAGTTTTGCGATTTGTATGGTCGTTTATGTTACTACTTTATTAGCTTCTCTGAAATCGTATGTGTAGTGC
>NW_013823178.1:0-453 GCF_000517525.1 Limulus polyphemus
ACTATTTTATTAAACATTCTTTACAAATGTGTAAATAGAAATTTATAGATGTTATGTCAGTACAATAAAAATTATTTCGTCTTATTTACTTAAAATATTCGTTAAATTATTTTAATTTTCTTCCAAACATGCTCTCCATGATCTAACAATTAAACGCTTTTGTATATACTTTTCCACATTAAGCAAAATTTTTAACCTATCCGCTATCTCTGCAAACTATCTCTATTCATGTAAGTTGGCCATACAATAGAGAGGGAAAAACCAATTGTGAAACTAAAAGTTACATTCTAATCAATGTGCATCATGTGTAAAAGAAAGAAAATTCTGTAAAGTTGGAAAATTTAATTTTATAAAAATTGTATTAGTTGATGTTTTTAGAAAGTCTGTGTTTCAAACATATTGTTATTAATTTCCAACGGCTTCTTTGTTTTGCAGAATCTTTGTTATAGAATT
>NW_013823179.1:0-453 GCF_000517525.1 Limulus polyphemus
AAAGAAAAGAAAAAAAGAAGAGAGACATCAGCAGTGGCAGCTCGAACAACAAAGTAAACAAGAGAGATTACAACAGCTATTAGAGGAGAAAGAAAATAAACAAGAAAAGAGACTACAACAGTGGCAAGAAGTACAAATGGAAAACATTAGTAAATTTAAAAGCGAATTAGATACATTAAAGGATGATCTATTGTATTTTACACAAGTAGGATACATTGACCATCGACTTAATCAGCCCCAGACAATGGCAAGCCCCTTCCAGAGCCCGCAGATATCTTTAGTCCTATTAGAAGTCACATCCCAGATATGAATGTCAGTAATAGAAGTGATTCAGTAAGAAGGAAGCCACAGGAATACGATGGGAAAGCACCGTGGGAAGCATATAGAGCACCATTTGAGCTACTGGCAGAGATGAATGGATGGAAAAAGGAGCAGAAAGCAGTATATCTGGCA
>NW_013823180.1:0-658 GCF_000517525.1 Limulus polyphemus
TATTGTTTGTGTAATAGTATGCTGTATATACGTAGATATGTACGATTGTGTTGAATACACGTGTACTCACTTAATAATAATAAAATTTATTGACCATATGAAAACCCTTTTTGTGGATTAAAAACGTATTGATAAATAAACCTCAAGAAGACTGAATTTCTTGACCCTGAAATAGCTCTGGCCATTAAGCCCTCTTTGAAAAATATGGAGTAGAATTTTGGATTAAAATATGGGCTTAATGGCCGGGACCTACGGTACAGCTTAGCAGATTTGATGGCAGCAATACAAGAGCAGCAAAAGAAACAAGAAGAACGAGAAAACAAACAAGAAGTGAGACAACAGCAGTTGCAAGAAAACCTGCAACAGTGGCAGCTCGAACAGCAAAATAAACAAGATAAATTACAGCAGTTGTTGGAGGAAAAAGAAAAGAAACAAGAAGAGAGACAACAGCAGTTTGCAAGAAAACCTGCAACAATGGCAGCTCGAACAACAAAATAAACAAGAAGAGAGACAACAGCAGTTGCAAGACAACCTGCAACAGTGGCAGCTCGAACAACAAAATAAACAAAAGAGAGATTACAGCAGTTGTTGGAGGAAAAAGAAAAGAAACAAGAAGAGAGATTACGACAGTGGCAACTAGAAAAAGAAAGGAAACAAG
>NW_013823181.1:0-620 GCF_000517525.1 Limulus polyphemus
CTACACCTGAAGACGAATTTAAATTAATGAAAGATTTAATACCTGCTAGTAGTAATATGACTCATATCAACTTCCTATATGTGTATATATATATATCAGTATGAAATGTTTAATTATTTACTGAGGTTTATAATTAAAACCTAGATCTAAAACAGAAAACTTTGCCATTTGTATATTGTTGAAGATAGTTTAGAAGACAAACTATTGTTATAAGTACAACACTGACCATATAGAACAGTGTGGTTTATGAACTTGTGGAACGTCATCCATATAAAACTGTACAACAGATCTATCTGGTTACGTTTCCTTATCACGTTATCTGATATTGTATTGTCTTCCTTTAACTGTAAGAGACACCAAACTGTACTACAGATCTATCTGGTTACGTTTCCTTATCACGTTATCTGATATTATATTGTTTTCCTTTAACTGTAAGAGACACCAAATTGTACTGTAACCAGATAGATCTGTGTTTCCTTATCACGTTATCTGATATTATATTGTCTTAAGATAGATCTGTTGTACAGTCTGGTGTCTCTAACAGTTAAAGAAGACAATATAATATCAGATAACTTCATAAGGAAACGTAAACAGATAGATCTGTAGTACAGTTTGGTGTC
>NW_013823182.1:0-453 GCF_000517525.1 Limulus polyphemus
CTCCATAATTTGTGATACAATCCAGTTGGGTGGTGGTAAATCAACTCCATAATTTGTGATATAATTCAGTTGGGTGGTGGTAAATCAACTCCATAATTTGTGATATAATTCAGTTGGGTGGTGGTAAATCAACTCCATAATTTGTGATATAATTCAGTTGGGTGATGGTAAATCAACTTCATAATTTGTGATACAATCCAGTTGGGTGGTAGTAAATCAACTCCATAATTTGTGATACAATCCAGTTAGGTGGTGGTAAATCAATTCCATAATTTGTGAAACAATCCAGTTGGGTGGTGGTAAATTAACTCCATAATTTGTGATACAATCCAGATAGGTGGTGGTAAATCAACTCCATAATTTGTGATACAATCCAGTTGGGTGATGGTAAATCAACTCCATAATTTGTGATACAATCCAGTTGGGTGGTGGTAAATCAATTTCATATTTTGT
>NW_013823183.1:0-873 GCF_000517525.1 Limulus polyphemus
ATCAACAGTGTACAACTTTCACGGATGTAAATCATAGTTATATATATTCAACATTGTACAACTGTCGCGAATGTAAATCATAGTTATATATGTTCAACAGTGTAGAACTGTCACGAATGAAAACCATGGTTATAGAGGTTCAACAATCTATAACTGTCACGAATGTAAATCATACTTATATATGTTCAAAAGTGTACAACTCTCACGGACGTAAATCATGGTTTTAGATGTTCAACAATGTATAACTCTCACTGATGTAAATCATAGTTTTATATGTTCAACAGTGTACAACCGTCACGGGTGTAAATCATAGTTATATATGTTCAACAGTGTACAACTGTCACGGATGTGAATAATGGTTATATAGGTTCAACAGTGTACAACTGTCACGAATGAAAACCATGGATATAGAGGTTCAACAGTGTACAACTGTCACGGATGTAAATTATAGTTATATATGTTCAACAGTGTACAACTGTCACGAATGTAAATCAAGTTGTACACTGTTGAACATATATAACTAGTCACGGATGAAAACCATAGTTATATATGTTCAACAGTACAACTGCCACGAATGTAAATCATAGTTATATATGTTCAACATTGTACAATCGTCACGGATGAAACCATGGTTGTATATGTTCAACAGGGTACAACTGTCACGTATGTAAGTCAAGTTGTACACTGTTGAACATATATAACTACGTGACTGAACCTCTATAACCATGGTTTTCATTCGTGACAGTTGTACACTGTTGAACATATATAACTATGATTTACATTCCCTGTTGAACATATATAACTATGATTTACATTCGTGACAGTTATAGATTGTGGTACAACTGTCATGAATGTAAATCATAGTTATATATG
>NW_013823184.1:0-557 GCF_000517525.1 Limulus polyphemus
TTTCACCAAATGCAAAGCATCACTCTCTGCGGATAGAGTCCAGGTTTTGGGATCGGTTTTTGTCTAGGACTGAGCCATTGTTTTTAGCGTTTAATATCCGCATATGGAAAATCCATTTTTCATCACCGATGACAATTCTGTCCAGAAATGGTTCACGCGCATTACGCGCCAGAAGAGACGAAGCAACGTTCACACGTTGGAAACGATGATCATCGGAGAGTTCGTGAGGCATCCAACCACCTTCTTTAAGGAGTTTTTCATATGCCTTAGATGTTTACATATTGTTTCGTGAGAGACATGCAATTTCAGGGCCATTTCACGAGCGTGTTGCCTTGGATTAGAGTCAACAAGTTTCTTCAGACCATCAGTATCTATTCCAACATGCCGGCTCCTGCCATCATAGTTTTTAAGGCTAAAGTCACCTGAACATAATTTTCTGAACCATCGTTGACACTTACGAACGTTCAAAATATTTCCATAAACTTCTTTAATATTCTTTGTGGCTGCAGAGGCGTTGTTTCCCTTCTTGTATTCAAACAGCATTATATGCCGAATGT
>NW_013823185.1:0-593 GCF_000517525.1 Limulus polyphemus
GTAGACTGATAGTGTCTTGTAATGGTTTGTAGACTGATAGTGTCTTGTCATGTTTGTAGACTGGTAGTGTCTTATCATGTTTGTAGACTGGTAGTGTCTTGTAATGGTTTGTAGACTGACAGTGTCTTGTAATGGTTTGTAGACTGATAGTGTCTTGTAATGGTTTGTAGACTGATATTGTCTTGTAACGGTTTGTAGACTGATAGTGTCTTGTGATGGTTTGTAGACTGATAGTGTCTTGTAATGTTTGTAGACTGATAGTGTCTTGTAATGGTTTGTAGACTGATAGTGTCTTGTAATGGTTTGTAGACTGATAGTGTCTTGTAATGGTTTGTAGACTGGTAGTGTCTTGTAATGGTTTGTAGACTGATAGTGTCTTGTGATGTTTGTAGACTGATAGTGTCTTGTAATGGTTGGTAGACTGGTAGTGTCTTTTGATGTTTGTAGACTGATAGTGTCTTGTAATGGTTTGTAGACTGATAGTGTCTTGTAATGGTTTGTAGACTGATAGTGTCTTGTAATGGTTTGTAGACTGATAGTGTCTTGTAATAGTTGGTAGACTGATAGTGTCTTGTAATGGTTGGTAGACCGGT
>NW_013823186.1:0-453 GCF_000517525.1 Limulus polyphemus
CACCGTGAGTTGAATATAAGATGATAAACACATTTACAACACGGGTTTTCACTGTGACTTGAATATAAGATGATAAACACATTTACAACACGGGTTTTACTGCGACTTGAATATAAGATGAAAACACATTTATAACACGGGTTTTCACCGTGAGTTGAATATATTACAGTGTGATAATTGCGTGCTAAATGTAATATATTAATGTAATATATAATATATATGCAATTATGTAATATTACCGCTTCAAAACTGCGTTCCTACAGTGCCTTGTTTATACCATATTGACACAACTGTATCAGTGACTTGTTTATACCATATTGACACAACTGTATCAGTGACTTGTTTATACCATATTGACACAACTGTATCAGTGACTTGTTTATACCATATTGACACAACTGTATCAGTGACTTGTTTATACCATATTGACACAACTGTATCAGTGACTTGTTT
>NW_013823187.1:0-452 GCF_000517525.1 Limulus polyphemus
TAGTCTTGCTTCAAAACTTGGAGTAGATCGCTCTTCGAAGTTGTTTTTTTTTTGTTTGTTTGTTTCTTAACTTGCCGGTCGAGTATGGCCCAGAGGTTTTCGATAGGGTTCATGTCAGGAGATTGGCTCGGCCAGGGCAACTTCTGGGTACCATTTTCTTCTTGCCACTTTTGGATGTTTCTAGCAGTGTGACACGGTGCTCAATCTTCCTGGAACAACGTTGTGTTCTTGTCCACGAAACCCGAGGAATAAAGTGGCAAGAGTCCTTCCTCCAATATTTCGACGTATTTCGCAAAATTTATGTTGCCAACGCACTCCACTAAGCTCGATCGCCCACCAACCCAAACAGCTCCCCAAACCATCACGCTTAAACCACCATGCTTCAAAGTTGGCTGCAATCTGTTGAGCCAAAACTGTTGGTGAGGCATTTTCCAGACCCATATCCTTCCACT
>NW_013823188.1:0-599 GCF_000517525.1 Limulus polyphemus
TTCGGTCTTAAACAAACACATGTAGATATGTTGTAAAAATATGAGTTAATAAACCTATTGGTTGCAGACGAAAGTCAACAGTGGGTCCTAGAACGATACTAGCTATTTGGTCCTATTTAATCCAGTCGGACTTGAGGAAACCAATGAAGATATGTTGTAAATAGATGAGTTAATAAACACATTGGCTGCAGACTAAAGTCAACATTGGGTCATAGAACGATACTAGCTATTGGGTCCTATTTAATCCAGTCGGTCTTAAACAAACACATGTAGATATGTTGTAAATATATGAGTTAATTAACACATTGGCTGCAGACTAAAGTCAACAGTGGGTCATAGAACGATACTAGCTATTGGGTCAAATTTAATCCAGTCGGTCTTAAACAAACACATGTAGATATGTTGAAAATATATGAGGTAATTAACAAACTGGTTGCAGACTAAAGTCAACAAGCAGACAATGTGTTTATTAACTCATCTATTTACAACATTTCTTCATTGGTTTCCTCAAGTCCGAGTGGATTAAATAGATCCAATAACAATTATCGTTCTATGACCCACGACTAAAGTCAACAGTTGGTCATACATAGAACGATACT
>NW_013823189.1:0-451 GCF_000517525.1 Limulus polyphemus
ACACAACAATTAAAAACATACTTTCAAGGTATACAATACTTCCATTACACAACAATTAAAAACATACTTCCAAGATATACAAGACTTCTACTACATAACAATTAAAAACATACTTTCAAGGTATACAAGACTTCTATTACACAACAGTTAAAAACATACTTTCAAGATATACAAGACTTCCATTACATAACAATTAAACATATATTTCTAACATATACAAAACTTTTAGTACACAACAATTAAAAACATACTTTCAAGATATACAAGACTTCCATTGCATAACAATTAAAAACATACTTTCAAGGTATACAAGACTTCCATTACACAACAATTAAAAACATACTTCCAAGATATACAAGACTTCTACTACATAACAATTAAAAACATACTTCCAAGATATACAAGACTTCCATTACATAAGAATTAAACATATACTTCTAAGGTATACAAG
>NW_013823190.1:0-453 GCF_000517525.1 Limulus polyphemus
GTTACAGCAGTATTCCCATTCTGGTTATTATACAAAAACCTCATAACATCAAAAAGATTTAAATGCACGGTGTAATCGTTTTAGAGAAAGAGAAAAATCCCCATTAGCTAAGAACAGTTTCCAATACTTAGATACTGAACAAGATAACAAAATCCGCGTTTCATTTAATCGAAAACCCAATATATACTCGGAATATACATCTGATGAAAGTAACCAGTAACTTAATCATGTAGAACTAGCAAATACAAATGCTGAACTATTTACTTGTCAGAGCAAAGAAAGACCAAATGAGCCTAATATTTCAAGCCAGAGTTATACAGAACCACCAGAAAAGCCTAGGCATCAGAAAACTAATATATATCTTATATTCGGTACATCTGACCAAGTATCAAAATGTAGACAGCGATCCCAAGTCACAAATACTGAAGACGAAATAAATCTTGTTCAGGATCG
>NW_013823191.1:0-452 GCF_000517525.1 Limulus polyphemus
AATATTGTTAAATCTTGTGTCTTCTTATTGACAGTACACAGCATTGTTAAAACTTGTGTCTTTTTATTGATAGTACACAGTATTGTTAAATCTCGTGTCTTCTTATTGACAGTACACAATATTGTTAAATCTTGTGTCTTCTTATTGACAGTACACAGTATCTTTAAATCTTATGGCTTATTATTGATAGTACACAGTATCGTTAAATCTTGTGTCTTCTTATTGACAGTACACATATTGTTAAATCTTATGTCTTATTATTGATAGTACACAGTATCGTTAAATCATGTGTCTTCTTATTGACAGTACACAGCATTGTTAAAACTTGTGTCTTTTTATTGATAGTACACAGTATTGTTAAATCTCGTTTCTTCTTATTGACAGTACACAGTATTGTTAAATCTCGTGTCTTCTTATTGACAGTACACAGTATCGTTAAATATTATGGCTTA
>NW_013823192.1:0-452 GCF_000517525.1 Limulus polyphemus
TATTTATCAATACTGTGTACTGTCAATAAGAAGACAAAAGATTTAACAATACTGTGTACTCTCAATAAGAAGACACAAGATTTATCAATACTGTGTACTTTCAATAAGAAGACGCAAGATTTAACAATACTGTGTACTGTCAATAAGAAAACACAAGATTTAACGATACTGTGTACTGTCAATAAGAAGACACAAAATTTAACCATACTGTGTATTGTCAATAAGAAGACACAAGATTTAACAATACTGTGTACTGTCAATAAGAAGACAAAAGATTTAACAATACTGTGTACTCTCAATAACAAGACACAAGATTTATCAATACTGTGTACTTTCAATAAGAAGACACAAGATTTAACGATACTGTGTACTGTCAATAAAGAAACACAAGTATTTAACGATACTGTGTACTGTCAATAAGAAACACAAGATTTAACAATACTGTGTACTGT
>NW_013823193.1:0-453 GCF_000517525.1 Limulus polyphemus
TTTAGAAAACATTTTGCTGATAATGTTTTATAATGATTTCTATTGGTCAGTATTTATCTGGTTGAAAGGCCTAGCCAATAAACGTCATGTTTAGTAAACTGTTAACATTATATGGTTACCTAGTTCAATCATTGTTGTACACTGTATATCAAAGTAATATTTTATGATATTTGTTATATAATTGTTCAGTAATAAATCTCTTAAGCTGAACCATTAATTGTATACTGTTCCATTTCTTGTGTTTCTGCTATTTCTAAATTATTTAAGTAGAGTTAGTCCCACTTTGTAAGAAATATTTACACGCGTTGACAGATTTACCAGTTGCCCCAGGGCTGAAATGGGCAACATGTTTAGTACCTATATATTTGGTTCACAACAAAAGTTCCAACGATTCAAAAGCTAACAAACAAGAACTTGAAGGTAATACACAAGTTTCCACCTACACCTACAAAT
>NW_013823194.1:0-453 GCF_000517525.1 Limulus polyphemus
CGATACTATGTACTGTCAATAAAAAGACACATGATTTAACAACACTGAGTCCTGTCAATAAGAAGATACAGGATTTATCAATACTGTGTCCTGTGAATAAGAAGATACTGGATTTATCAATACTGTGTACTGTCGATAAGAAGACACAAGGTTTAATAATACTGTGTCCTGTCAATAAGAAGATAAAGAATTTATCAATACTTTGTACTGTCAATAAGAAGACAAAAGATTTAACGATACTGTGTACTATCATAACAAGTCATAAGATTTAATGATACTGTGTACTATCAATAACAAGCCACAAGATTTAACGATACTGTGTACTGTCAATAAAAAGACACATGATTTAACAACACTGAGTCCTGTCAATAAGAAGATACAGGATTTATCAATACTGTGTACTGTCAATAAGAAGACACAATATTTAACGATACTGTGTACTAGTCAATAAGA
>NW_013823195.1:0-452 GCF_000517525.1 Limulus polyphemus
AGGAGCTGACCAGGGACTATCTGACTTCTCGACTATCCCTTCCTTAATTAGACCGTTCATGACCTTCTCTATCTCTTGTCGCTTTGCTGGAGCTATTTTCCTTGGAGGGATCTTTATTGGACAGTGATTGCCTGTGTTTATTCTGTGCTCTACCAGGTTTGTGCATCCGAGGTCATGATCTCCTTTCGAAAAGACGTCAGCATAATTTGCCAAAAGTTCTTTTTCTTGAAGAGCTTGTGATGATGACAAATGGACTATGCTCTTCTTATAGAGGTCAGTCAAATATTCTGGAAGTGTATGTCCTTTCTTTACAGTTGTATTCCTTGCTTTAATATTGACTGGCTCTACCTCCTGGCACACACCAAACAATGCCCCTGTTATAGGTACTACTTGACGACCTGCTACAAGTGACCTTCCAATCTTTAAGTCCGCTGGCCTGGATGGGTCTTCCG
>NW_013823196.1:0-452 GCF_000517525.1 Limulus polyphemus
ATAGTGTACCTGGAATCATTAAACAAGAGGAATTTATATATTATTTCTGGTGTGCCTGTAATGCGAAAATTGGAATTTATATTGTATTTAGGTAATCAGTACACAGGAAGTAAGTAGTGTTCAAAGAATAAAAACATAGGAATTTCTATAGTGTGCTTGGAATCAGTACAGATAAATTTCTGTGGCTGCTATTGGTTCACAGGAACTTAAGTAGTGTGTTTGGGCTCACAGCATAACAATTTCTATAGTGTAACTGGAACCAGTACACAGGAATTTCTGTAGTTTTCTGGGGTCACAAGATAGGCTGGCCCTGGCATGGCCAGGTGGTTAGGGCGCTCGACTCACAATATGAGGGTCACGGGTTCGAATCCCCATCACACCAAACATGCTCACCCTTTCAGCTGTGGGGGCATTATAATGTGATGTTTAATCCCACTATTCGTTGGTAAAAG
>NW_013823197.1:0-453 GCF_000517525.1 Limulus polyphemus
CTCCTGCTACATACCGAAATGAAAAGTGTATGTTTCTGCTACATACCAAAATGAAAAGTTTAGGCTCCTGCTACTTACCAAAATGAAAAGTGTATGTTTCTGCTACATACCATAATGAAAAGTTTAGGCTCCTGCTACATACCAAAATTAAATGTGTATGTTCCTGCTATATACCAAAATGAAAAGTTTGGGCTCCTGCTACATACCACATCACAATAAGTTCTGTAAAACTTTTTTATCAACATGTGTTCAGGAAGAACAAATTTTAAGTTGTTCCTTCTTTGGTTTAAATATTTGTAGTGTGTGTATTCTATTCTCCCATTCTCTATTATAAACAATTGTTACGCCTCTTAGTTTTATTCGAGTATCAGTACAGTTGTTATACCTCTTAGTTTTATTCGTGTATCAGTACAATTGTTACGCCTCTTAGTTTTATTCGAGTATCAGTACAGT
>NW_013823198.1:0-455 GCF_000517525.1 Limulus polyphemus
CTTCTTATTGACAGGACACATTATTGTTAAATCTTGTGTTTTCTTACTGACAGTACACATTATCTTTTAATATTGTGTCTTCTTATTGAGAGTACACAGTTTGTTAAATCTTGTGTCTTCTTATTGATAGTACACAGTATCGTTAAATCTTGTGTCTTCTTATTGACAGAATACAGTATCGTTAAATCTTGTGTCTTTTTATTGATAGTATACAGTATTGTTAAATGTTGTGTCTTCTTATTGACAGTACACAGTATTGTTAAATCTTGTGTCTTCTTATTGACAGTGCACAGTATCGTTAAATCTTGTGTCTTCTTATTGATAGTATACAGTATTGTTAAATGTTGTGTCTTCTTATTGACAGTACACAGTATTGTTAAATATTGTATCTTTTATTGACAGTACACATTATCGTTGAATATTGTGCCTTCTTATTGACAGTACACAGTATTGTT
>NW_013823199.1:0-627 GCF_000517525.1 Limulus polyphemus
GCTAATTTAATATTCAAACACAGTCTAGAAAGCTATAGTTCCATTGCTAATTTAATATTCAAACAAAGTCTAGAAAACTCTATTTCCATTGCTAATTTAATATTCAAACACAGTCTAGAAAGCTTTATTTCCATTTAATATTCAAACACAGTCTAGAAAGCTATATTTCCATTTGCTAATTTAATATTCAAAAACAGTCTAGAAAGCTGTGTTTCCACAGCTAATTTAATATTCAAACACAGTCTAGAAAGCTCTATTTCCATTGCTAATTTAATATTCAAACACAGTCTAAAAAGCTATATTTCCATTGCTAATTTAATATTCAAACACAGTCTAGAAAGCTGTGTTTCCACAGCTAATTTAATATTCAAACACAGTCTAGAAAGCTATATTTCCATTGCTAATTTAATATTCAAACACAGTCTAGAAAGCTATATTTCCATTGCTAATTTAATATTCAAACACAGTCTAAAAAGCTATATTTCCATTGCTAATTTAATATTCAAACACAGTCTAGAAAGCTATATTTCCATTGCTAATTTAATATTCAAACACAGTCTAGAAAGCTATAGTTCCATTGCTAATTTAATATTCAAACAAAGTATAGAAAACTCTATTTCCATTGCC
>NW_013823200.1:0-337 GCF_000517525.1 Limulus polyphemus
CTCCTTCCTATACATAACATTTAATGTTGTTCTCTATTCTGTACAAGTAACTACATGCTACTCCTCCTTCTATACATAACATTAAATGTTGTTCTCTATTCTGTACAAGTAACTACATGCTACTCCTCCTTCTATACATAACATTAAATGTTGTTCTCTATTCTGTACAAGTAACTACATGCTACTCTTCCTATACATAACATTTAAATGTTGTTCTCTATTCTGTACAAGTAACTACATGCTACTCCTCCTTCTATACATAGCATTTAATGTTGTTATCTTTTCTGTACAAGTAACTACATGCTACTCCTCCTTCTATACATAACATTAAATGTTG
>NW_013823201.1:0-464 GCF_000517525.1 Limulus polyphemus
CCACCTCTCATAAAAAATATCTCCCACTTCACCTACGTTAGTCGTGCTATACAACTTTGTACCCACAAAGAAGGTTTACAAACTGAATTCAACTACTTAAAGAATGTAGCATTATCTATGTTTAACCACCAACATCGTAAATAGGACATTTATTAAACTTCAAAACTTTAAGTTCATTTTTTCTCATTGACCTTTTAACTTCTAGTTCTAAAACTTTGGCAATTTCGAGCAATTCATTTTTGTTATACTTTTCTATTTGTTCTAGGGAAGGTGATATAAGAAAATCTTGATAATCAGACATGATCAGATCCTGTTGGCACTGATATATATAAATTCAATTATTATTTAAATTATAATTTAGATCGAATTTTGTCTCTGATTCAGATCTCGGACACGAACACCCCAATTTATTATGTTACGTATTAGAATTTCAAATAGACCGAAGCCGAGTTAACTGATAATTT
>NW_013823202.1:0-453 GCF_000517525.1 Limulus polyphemus
TTTTCTTTCTCCTCCAACAACTGCTGTAATCTCTCTTGTTTATTTTGCTGTTTGAGCTGCCATTGTTGTAGGTTTTCTTGCCACTGCTGTAATCTTTCTTCTTGTTTCTTTTCTTTTTCTTCTAACAATTGCTGTAATCTCTCTTCTTGTTTATTCTGTTGTTCGAGCTGCCACTGTTGCAGGTTTTCTTGCAACTGCTGTTGTCTCTCTTCTTGTTTCTTTTCTTTTTCTTCTAACAATTGCTGTAATCTCTCTTCTTGTTTATTCTGTTGTTCGAGCTGCCACTGTTGCATGTTTTCTTGCAACTGCTGTTGTCTCTCTTCTTGTTTCTTTTCTCGTTCATTTTCTCGTTCTTCTTGTTTCTTTTCTTTTTCCTCCAACCACTGCTGTAATTTCTCTTGTTGTTTCTTTTCTTTTTCCTCCAACAACTGCTGTAATCTCTCTTCTTGTTTA
>NW_013823203.1:0-452 GCF_000517525.1 Limulus polyphemus
AAAAATGAAGGAGTATAAAAGATTGGTGCATTGTTTGAAAGTTTAGCAATGTTTAGAGAGCAAATCAAGTTTAAGATAGCTTTTTGTGAGTGAGGTAGTACTGCTTCAGAAACTGTATTAATAACAGCTTAATTATTAACTCAGTTGGTTTATGTGGTTTCAATAATTGGCTTAGGCTTGGCTTAGCTGTTATTGATACTGTTTTACAAATTACTTTGACTTTACATGTTAGTGTAATTTACCTTGTCTTTTTTAACCTTTTTCTTTCCATTGTCTTTATTATCTAGATTCCAATTTAGTAGCCTACAGTATCTCCACATCCTTTTCAACAACTTTTATTTCCAAGAATATGTAAACAGCATTTGAAATACACAAAATTGGTTTCTAAGAAAATTGTTGATCACTATTAAAATATTCATGTTAAGCCAATGAATCTCAGTGTTTGTTCCAAC
>NW_013823204.1:0-453 GCF_000517525.1 Limulus polyphemus
CGATGTCAACTTGAACAAGCTACTCCAGGATGCTGTAAGTTCTTTTTTCCCTTGGTGTCACTGCTGGCGGCTATCCCTTAATGTTCCTAAGATACAAGCTATTCTTTTTGGTACAACTCGCCATAAATTTCGCTCTTGCTGTGACCCATCTCTATTTGATGTCCGGGTTGACAATGTCCCGATCCTCCTTTCCGACTCCTTGACCTATCTAGGCATTGTCTTCGATAGGCATCTTACTTGGAAGCTATACCTATCTGCCCTTTCTGTTAAGATTACTCGACGTATTCATCTCCTCCATTCTCTCTCTGGTACCTTTTGGGGCCTGAACCCTCCTCTTCTGCTATACACATACAAGACATTTATTAGACCCTGCTTAACCTATGGACATACAGCCTGGATATCTGCTTCTCTGACCTTCTACTCTTGTCTCCAGGGTTTGGAGCGCCATGCCCT
>NW_013823205.1:0-452 GCF_000517525.1 Limulus polyphemus
CATCGACTTAATCAGCCCCAGACAATGGCAAGCCCCTTACAGAGCCCGCAGCTAAACCCTAATGCGGACATATTCAGTCCCGTTAAAAGTCACATCCCAGATATGAATGTCAGTAATAGGAATGATCCAGTGCGAAGGAAGCCACAGGAATTCGATGGGAAGGCACCGTGGGAAGCATATAGAGCACAGTTTGAGTTACTGGCAGAGATGAATGGATGGACAGAGGAGCAGAAAGCTGTATATCTGGCAATGAGCTTGAAGGGACAACCACTGGAAATACTTGGACAGTTGACAGCAGCGGACAGACACAACTATAGAATACTGGTAAAGGCTCTAGAACTCAGGTATGGAACCCAAAACCAGTCAGAAGTCTACAGGGCCAGGTTCAGGACGAGAGTCCGTGCTAAAGGGGAGAGCCTGCAAGAGCTGGCACAGGACTTGGAGAGCATGAC
>NW_013823206.1:0-865 GCF_000517525.1 Limulus polyphemus
AAGTATAGTATGTATATATTTCAATTTCCTTATTTATCAGTTTTTCAAATAGTCTATCATGTTATTAAATGCATTAATAACACTAGCTTCACAAGATACAGCGTTGACTGTATTTAAGCTATTTTTAGACTTATGTACGACCACTTTCGAATTGAATCGTACTCTTTTCTTTTGCTTAGTATGCGTCACTTACGGTTGTGTTGATATAGGACCTCTTGATCTAAGATTATAATCATGGGTCACTACATCAGCTTGTGTCGTTAGTGAGGTACTAAGGATATTATCTTCAGTTATTTGATTACTATCCTCATTGTTAGTAGTAATACCTGGTGTATCTTCTGTTAACATTATCTTTTCTTTCCACTCTTGGTATTTCTGGTTCTGAGTCTATTATTTCTTCTTCATCATAAAAGGTAGACTCGAATTCACCTAAGTTATCAGTTTCTTTCTGAATATCGGTATCTGTCACTGGTTGTGGTTGTTCAGTTTCTCGTTCTATACATTCATATTGATACGGCTTATAATCTTTTACTTTCTTTAATCTGTTTACATGTACTAACTGTTTGTTCTTTCCATATATTTCTTGAATTTCGTAATTTACTGGACTTGTCTGTTTTAAGACTCTAAAAGGACCTTTCCATAGTTTTGCTAACTTTTTAGTATTTCCTTTTTTAACTGTTGGTGTATACAATAATACTTTATCTCCTAACTTTATATCGCTAACTTGTGCTTTTTTAATTACTTGTTTTTCTCTACCTTCAGCGGCTTTAGTTAGGTGTTTGTTAGCTAATTCAAATGCTACTTGCATTCGCTGTAGTAATTCTGCCTTATAGTCATAAGCTATGGCATGACTATTTTTCTTAGG
>NW_013823207.1:0-452 GCF_000517525.1 Limulus polyphemus
TTTTGTTAAAGTTCATAATCCGGACAAGGGACAGGTACTTCAGCTTGTATCAGGCAGGCTCGGATTGTTAATTGAAATGGTATTTTCAATGTCTTCTCAATAAGTCATCATAATTTTACAATATTAAACAGTTTTTTCTTTTATAACAGTACTGGCTTATTGCTCATCAAAAATGGCGGGGCAAGTGCTACCACCTCCATGGAAATATATGGAAATGCCAGTGCGTTTTGGTAACACTACGTTCCAACAATGGTTTTTATGTTATGTTGCTTAGCAACAAAATTATAACATAATATTGTTAATGAAGAAAAACTTTAATATAAGTTTAACATAACAGCAAATGTACAACGTTTCGACAAGGTTTGTCATCATCAGGTACAATGTCTCCAGCTATTATTAGTCTCAAAGTGGGTTCCTCGTCATCGAATAATATTGTTGTTAGTCTACGTACT
>NW_013823208.1:0-452 GCF_000517525.1 Limulus polyphemus
ATTTTAGTATGAAAACTCTTAACTAGAAATCGTTAAGCCAACAAATATTTATGCTTCTCTAGCATCCAATTAAATCTGGAAGACTCAACTTCGCCACCATCGCTCTAATACTTAGAATAATGCTGTAATTAATCGCCAGGTGGTTATGTATAGAGAACAGTAACTTAACACAAGTACACATATTTGAAAAAAAAATCTAGAAAATTTTGACGCCTATTCCGACCAGTGATTGCCATTTATACTGTACGCTTTTCTTATTAAGAAAGTTTCCGTGGTTGGTTTTAATTCAAGTAATATTTTTCGTTTTCTAGAAATAATTCCACTGTGTGGACGCTCTTGTGAGTTTTCTCTCGTGTAATCTAATAACTGATTATTACTTCACAAGGCCTTCTCCGGTGGTAACTGAAAGACCAGTTACTTTATTAAGACTCCTACCTAATGTTGGGAGGGCC
>NW_013823209.1:0-452 GCF_000517525.1 Limulus polyphemus
GCAACAGCACACTGCTTGAGTGGTTTTAGAGACTGATCGACTATTACACCAAGATCCCATCCAAATTATGCTTATAATTCAAATTATGATACCCCACATACATTATCTTGCATTTATTATAATTAAAACCCATCTGCCATTTATTTACCCAACTCACTAAATGATCTAAATCCTTTTGTGAATCAGCATCCTCTTCACAGCTAGCAACACCCAAGACTTTAATATCATCTGCAAATTTAAGTATATCATTGACTGTCCTTTCATCTATATCATTGATATAAATCAAAAAGAGCAAAGGTCCTGAGAATGAACCCTGAGGTACCCCACCTGTGACATTAATCCAGTTTGACTGAACTCCATTTGTAACAACCCTCTGCCTTCTTCCATCTAACCACTTCTATCCAATTTGCTAACTTATCCCCCACACCTATAGAGCTAATTATTTTTTACAA
>NW_013823210.1:0-452 GCF_000517525.1 Limulus polyphemus
AAAAATACTGAAAGGATATTGTTCTCTCGTATAGTACGCACTTCATATTTTGGGGGAAAGTGTGCACTGTACGCGGTTATTTACAGTATTTTACTTTAGTTCTTTCGAAGATGTTTGACTTAGTCGCCTTGTACAAAACTACACGTGATTTTGTATTGTTTCTGTATGATAGAGACACTTTATAACACCACAACACGTGTTCTTGTATTGTTTCTGTATGATAGAGACACTTTATAACACCGCAACACGTGTTCTTGTATTGTTTCTGTATGATAGAGACACTTTATAACACCGCCACACGTGTTCTTGTATTGTTTCTACATGATAGAGACACTTTATAACACCACAACACGTGTTCTTGTATTGTTTCTGTATGATAGAGACACTTTATAACACCGCAACACGTGTTCTTGTATTGTTTCTGTATGATAGAGACACTTTATAACACCACA
>NW_013823211.1:0-452 GCF_000517525.1 Limulus polyphemus
CCTCTCTTCTTGCTTCTTTTCTTTCTCCTCCAACCATTGCTGTAGTCTCTCTTCTTGCTTCTTTTCTTTCTCCTCCAACCATTGCTGTAGTCTCTCTCTTCTTGATTATTTTCTCGTTCTTCTTGTTTCCATTCTTTTCCTCCAACAACTGCTGTAATCTCTCTTCTTGTTTCTTTTTTTCCACCAACAACTGCTGTAATCTCTCTTGTTTATTTTGCTGTTCGAGCTGCCATTATTGCAAGTTTTCTTGCCACTGCTGTTGTCTCTCTTCTTGTTAATTTCTTTCTCCTCCAACCACTGCTGTAGTCTCTTTTCTTGTTTATTTTCTTTCTCCTCCAACCACTGCTGTAGTATCTTTTCTTGTTTATCTTCTCGTTCTTCTTGTTTCTTTTGCTGTTCTTGTATTGCTGCCATTAAATCTGCTAAGCAGTAGTTTGATTCATTTTTTTTGT
>NW_013823212.1:0-451 GCF_000517525.1 Limulus polyphemus
AATACACTTAATTTCCACGGTCAGGCTATAACAAACGCTATAATTCACAACGAACGTCTCACGTGCTCAACAATATGTCTCTCTCTCTCTATACACAGTTCAATTACACACATTGTTGCCGTCACGTCCTGACCGTCTTATATGTACAAGAATACCGAAATCTAGCAACCTCCCGAGGCTTCATGAACGTTCCAGAAGCGCGTGACGTGTTACTAGAGTCACGTGACCTCCGGTGTCGTAACACTGCTCCTTCCTTAGTATTGTTCCCGAACAATAGCCACTTACATTAAACCAATAAACAATTAACAATAACTTAATTAAATGTACAGAATTCACAAACACAAAATTACAATTCAACAAAATCTCCTAATTTTACGGGACGTATCTTCTTCTGTACTGGTCTCCATCTCGTTGGCTTCTGCTTCATGTGGGGTTTATCTGCTTCATCAGG
>NW_013823213.1:0-606 GCF_000517525.1 Limulus polyphemus
GATAATAACAATAACTGATTAAATGTACAGAATTTACATACACAAATTAAAATAATAACAAAGTCTCTTAATTTTACAAGACGTATCTTCTTCCGTACTGGTCTCTGTTTCATTGGCTTCTGCTTCACGTGGGGTTCATCTGCTCCATCAGGCAATGTTCCATTATCGGTAACAGTCACATCAGTAGTAGTAGCTTCATTAATGGCTTCACTGTTTCCCTTTTCTAAACCGGGTAGAGTTTCTTCTTCGACAGTGGCTTTTTCAGATGGCACGTCTTCAGAAGCATCATTTGTTCTCTTGTTCCTTTTGTTTCAACTGAAATGTCTTAGATCATGATAATGCCAAAGCCTGGTGGCATGCATCACCTTTGCTTACTTCGACGACCACATTTTATTCGGAAAGTCACGTCTGATAGACGATCTACTATGTCATATGGGCCTTCCCATGGAGAAGACAACTTAGGAGACTTCCCTTTGGTCTTCCTGGGATTATACAACCAGACCTTGTCTCCTGGTACAAAGCTAACTTCAGTAGATCTCTTATCATAACATAGCTTCATTGAATCAGCAGACGTTTTCAAGTTTGAACGCACTTGATGGTGAATAT
>NW_013823214.1:0-452 GCF_000517525.1 Limulus polyphemus
CAAACAGAAAACATGACAAATCATGCAAAAAACACAGCAAGTATAATTAGGAACAGAAAACGTTAAATAGCTATGAAAATCACATTGAAAACAACAAACACGTTTATTATCTAAATATAACCACAAACTCTTTAGTTATTTAGATAAAAAACCCAAAAACGTTATAGCAAGCTAAAAAAGAACGAAAAGACCTATCAATAGAGAACGAGAAATAGAAGTAGCGAAATGAACACCTTCAATTTTATCAGAATATTATATGACTCAAATCGAAAACTGACACTAAAAAACACATGACATCGTACCGAAGTCACTTCCAACGAAAGTTAGCTGAAGACAAGTTGCGTAAATCACTAGTTATCGGTAGAAAGAAAGATGAATTATAAATGCAGGAGGGAGTATTCAAAATTACTATTAATATGCAAAATGTGGGTTACATACGACCACGAATATCT
>NW_013823215.1:0-452 GCF_000517525.1 Limulus polyphemus
ATGACTAGCTGCCTTCCCTCTAGTCTTACACTGCTAAATTAGGGACGGCTAGCGCAGATAGCCCTCGTGTAGCTTTGCGCGAAATTCCAAAACAAACAAAACAAACCATTTGCACAGCTTTTATGTCTGAGTTTATCACCATTTGATCATTATGCTATCCTTTATGTCTAAAATGTAAAGTGGTCACTTGATCCTCATAAGCTATCCTTTATGCTTGAAATGTAAAATGGTCACTTGTTACACATCAGCTATCCTTTATGTCTAAAATGTAAAATGGTCACTTGTTGCTCATTAGCCATCCTTTATGTGTGAAGTGTAAAGTGGTCACTTGTTACTCATCAGCTATCCTTAATGCCTGAAATGTAAAATGGTCACTTGTTACTCATTAGCCATCCTTTATGTGTGAAGTGTAAAGTGGTCACTTGTTACTCATCAGCTATCCTTAATGCCTG
>NW_013823216.1:0-451 GCF_000517525.1 Limulus polyphemus
GTTCTTTCTATGCGCTATTATAACACATTTTCATCTTATAATTTAATTTCTTTTGAGCATTTTTTTGTTGTATAAACGAAGTTTAATAATAATGAAATGTACGAAAAGTGACCCGAAAAAAGGGGCTAACTCGGCAACCCGTGGCCCGATTTTAATGAAACTTGTTTTATTCTGTTTCTACTCTCACTTCATTACAAATATGGCGCTATTGTGCGTCGTTTTTCTGTATTTAATTACAGACAAGCAAACAAACAATCTCGGAGTTTTAGTAGTATATAGATTTTGAAAACAAATAAAGTGTGTGCTGTTTATTCATCGATGAATTTATCGTTAACAAGTCACAGACACATACTGTAGAAAAATCTTAAGCCAAACAACAACATAGTATGTATTTATACTATTAAGAAATATAACTAAAAGCCTTTCTATTTGACAACTGGCAAAAAGGAAA
>NW_013823217.1:0-450 GCF_000517525.1 Limulus polyphemus
GGACAATGGATATCGGTAATGTCTCTGGACCTCTGTCTAGTCGATAAATTGACAATGCATATCGGTAATGTCTCTGGACCTCTGTCTAGTCGATAAATGGACAATACATATCGGTAATGTTTCTGGACCTCTGTCTAGTCGATAAATGGACAATACATATCGGTAATGTCTCTGGACCTTTGTCTTGTCGATAAATGGACAATACATATGGGTAATGTCTCTGGACCTCTGTCTAGTCGATAAATGGACAATACATATCGGTAATGTCTCTGGACCTCTGTCTAGTCGATAAATGGACAATGCATATCGGTAATGTCTCTGGACCTCTGTCTAGTCGATAAATGGACAATGCATATCGGTAATGTCTCTGGACCTCTGTCTAGTCGATAAATGGACAATGCATATCGGTAATGTCTCTGGACCTCTGTCTAGTCGATAAATTGACAATAC
>NW_013823218.1:0-453 GCF_000517525.1 Limulus polyphemus
AGTACACAGCATCGTTAAATCTTGTGTCTTCTTATTGACAGGACACATTATTTTTAAATCTTGCGTTTTCTTACTGACAGTACACAGTATAGTTAAATCTTGGTCTTCTTATTGACAGAACACAGTATCGTTAAATCTTGTTTTTTCTTACTGACAGTACACAGTATCGTTAAATCTTATGTCTTGTTATTGAAAGTACTACAGTATAGTTAAATCTTGTGTCTTCTTAGTGACAGTACACAGTATCGTTATATCTTGTGTCTTCTTATTGACAGTACACAGTCTCGTTAAATCTTGTGTCTTCTTATTGACAGGACACATTACTGTTAAATCTTGAGTTTTATTACTGACAGTACACATTATCTTTGAATATTGTGTCTTCTTCTTGAGAGTACACAGTATTGTTAATTCTTGTGTCTTCTTATTGTACAGTACACAGTATTGTTAAATCTT
>NW_013823219.1:0-452 GCF_000517525.1 Limulus polyphemus
AAGGGTTTGCTGAGATGCAGAATCTATGACAAAGTTGCACCTTTGGCCATCCAGCTTTCCTATCACATAGACACTGTGTGTGCTTGGCATTTTACACCTAGCTGTTGGGACTTTCATGATTGGGGTTAGTGAGTGTCTCTCAACACCAACCACTACTGGTCTTCTTGAGGCTGACTTGTTGGTAATATTCTTCTTACACTGGCTCCTCATATGTCCTTGCTTTCCACAGTTCCAACAACCTTTCTGGATAGCAGCCTTTCTTGCTGTGGCATCTTCCCTATGTTGAAGTTTTCAGCATTCAGCTCTCTTGTGCCCAGGTTTGTTACAGTGCCAGCTAAGTCTCTCAAACCTCTCTGAAAGCTGACTTTTTCTGGCCTTGAATCCTGACGACTGTACCAACCTTGGTAACTCTGTGCTGGACTTAACGTAGGATTCAAATTCAAGAGTTCTGG
>NW_013823220.1:0-452 GCF_000517525.1 Limulus polyphemus
GTTCATAGTCTCATTGGCAATAATCTTCTGAAGAAGACTTGTAGTCGAAACGTTGACAATAAAAAGATCCTGACATAGCATTCATAGTCTCATTGTCAATAATCTTCTGAAGAAGACTCGTAGTCGAAACGTTGACAATAAAAAGATCCTGACATAGTGTTCATAGTCTCATTTTTACCTTAGTATACATTCAACTAATCAACTGTTCTCACATTTTCAGCTTGTGTGAGGTTTTTTAATGACATTCACAAACTATCCTTTGTTTAATTGTTTGTTTGTTTGAGATTAAGCACAAAGCTACACAATGGGCTATCTGTGCTCTGCCCACCACAGGTATCGAAACCCGGTTTCTAGCGTTGTAAGTCCACAGACATACCGCTGTGCCACTGGGGGGGGCCCTTTGCTTAATACAACAAAGAAGTTCTCAGGTGCAACAATTTAGGGCTACAACA
>NW_013823221.1:0-452 GCF_000517525.1 Limulus polyphemus
TTTTACTTCATGGAAACTTGACTTTAAGTCCAGAGTTGAAAACCACCTGGCTCCACTTAGGGCATCAAGAGTATCATCAATTCTTGGCAGTGGGTATGAGTCTTTTTTGGTTATACTGTTAAGAGCTCTTAAGTCCACACAGCAACGTTGGGTCCCATCCTTCTTATGTACTAATACAACGGGAGCTGACCAGGGACTATCTGATTTTTCAGCTATCCATTCCTTAATTAGACCATCCATGACCTTCTCTATCTCTTGTTGCTTTGCTGGAGCTATTCTCCTCGGAGGGATCTTTATTTGACGGTGATTGCCTGTGTTTAATCTGTGCTCTACCAGGTTTGTGCAGTCGAGGTCATGATCTCCTTTCGAAAAGACGTCAGCATAATTTGCCAAAAAGTTCTTTTACCTGAAGAGCCTGTGATGATGACAAATGGACTATGCTCTTCTTATAG
>NW_013823222.1:0-450 GCF_000517525.1 Limulus polyphemus
CGCAGGTTTGAGTTGCCCATACGTAACAATAATATCGTTAAGCTTGCAAGAGCGCGTTGAAATTATCCTGTTGTGTGGACATCAAGGATGAGCACAGAGAGAAATAGCTGTGGCGTTCAATAACAAACATCCGGAAAGAAATCCAATATCTCAAACATGCTGTATCGTTTACAAATATATTTTGAACTTGGTGGTGGCCATTTTGAACAGGTATTGTAACTATGCCTTTAAATAAATATGTTTACATTGATTCCAGACTTTATGGACACCCTGTATGTATGTACGGATATGATAGAGTTCTATGCTCAGTACATTTAGTCTTCTTCTCTCAGAGTGAGTATGTAATATTATAGTATCAATACCGTGTGTGATACATTACTATATACTCTCCTGACTTTTTGACTATATATATATATATATATATATATATATATATATAGTACGTAGTAT
>NW_013823223.1:0-451 GCF_000517525.1 Limulus polyphemus
GAATTTCGCGCAAAGCTACAAGAGGGCTACCTGCGCTAGCCGTCCCTAATTTAGCAGTGTAAGACTAGAGGGAAGGCAGCTAGTCATCACCACTCACCGCCAACTCTTGGACAACTCTTTTACCAACGAATACTGAGATTGACCGTCACATTATAACGCCATCACAGCTGAAAGGGCGAGCATGTTTGGTGGGACAGGGATTCGAACCTGCAGATTGCGAGTCGAGCACCCTAACCACCTGGCCATGCCGGGTCTTTACCTATATAAAACTTATTATATTTATTTACATATTTATAAAATCGTTAAAATAATTTTGCCATATCCATTGCCGACGACGCATTTCGCTCAATCCAGAGCTCATCAGACCGACTGGAACACAATAAACACAGTTGTGGTCGGAAAACTATTTATATAAGCCATTTGATACAACAACAAGTGATATATGTGAACG
>NW_013823224.1:0-561 GCF_000517525.1 Limulus polyphemus
CTGATGTTCTTGTCTCAACTTTTCTCTACTTCAGTTATGTATGCCACAGTGGAACACACTTAGCGAAACTATCAACATGCTGATGTTCTTGTCTCTTACATCCAAGCCTAGCCCAGAAAATTCTTTAGATTTTTTACCGACGCAATTGAGATCGAACGTACTTTAGTCGTTGACATGCCTGGACTGTGAATCCGACGGTTCACTATTCTCGTGCAGCAAAAACGCCCTCCGCACTTTGGGTCCGTGGATGCACCATAGGAGTGACGGACAAATGCTTAAATCTCGCTATTCAGTCAGACAAGAGATGACAGTGAGTGCTTCTGATTAAGCTGCTTTCTCTTAGTTCAAAATTACGGATGGCTAAGCGCTGGTAACACTCTTGTAACTTTGCCCTAATATTCTTTAAACAAATAAACTGACGGAGTTTATACAGAATCGAAAATTCGATATTCCAATTTAGTATGCTCTACTTTACTGTTTGGGAACAAAGAATACATAAAACATTGACAATTTAGTATGCTCTACTTTACTGTTTGGGAACAAAGAATACATAAAACATTG
>NW_013823225.1:0-450 GCF_000517525.1 Limulus polyphemus
TTCTGAAAAAAATTTGGATTTTAAGCAAAATCTATATACTACTAAAACTCTGAGATTGTTTGTTTGTAGGCTTGTCTGTAATTAAATACAGCAAAAACAGCACACAATACCACCATATTTGTAATGAAATGAGAATAAAAACAGAATAAAACAAGTTTCGTTAAAATCGGGCCACGGGTTACCGAGTTAGACCCGTTTTTCTGGTCACTTTTCATACATTCCATTATTATAAAACCTGATGAATCATTATAAAATATCTTCTATACAACAATATATGCACAACAGAAATTAAATGATGAGATGAAAATGTGTTATAACGGTATGTAGAAAGAACAACAATAAAGAGGACCTGCAATATTATTGACTATATGCAAATAGTAACTATGGAGACCAGGTAATGAAATAAAAATCAAGTCGAGAACAACAACAAAATTTTATAAACGAAAACCT
>NW_013823226.1:0-451 GCF_000517525.1 Limulus polyphemus
GATAACACAGATCGTCCCTATGTAGTTTGGAACAGATAATGTAGATTGTCCTTATATAGTTTGGAACAGATAATGTAGATTGTCCTTATATAGTTTGGAACAGATAATGTAGATTGTCCTTATATAGTTTGGAACAGATAATGTAGATCGTCCTTATGTAGTTTGGAACAGATAACGTAGATCGTCCTTATATAGTTTGGAACAGATAATGTAGATTGTCCTAATATAGGTTGGAACAGATAGTGTAGATTGTCCTTATATAGTTTGGAACAGATAACGTAGATTGTCCTTATATAGTTTGGAACAGATAAAGTAGATTGTCTTTATGTAGTTCGAAACAGATAATGTAGATTGTCCTTATATAGGTTGGAACAGATAGTGTAGATTGTACTTATATAGGTTGGAACAGATAACGTAATTATCATTATATAGTTTGGAACAGATGACGTAG
>NW_013823227.1:0-451 GCF_000517525.1 Limulus polyphemus
ACAACCATATGTTTTGTTTGTGTGTGTTTTTTTTCATTGTTACTGTCTTTTTTTCTTCCTTTTTTTCTGTCTTTTTTTATATTAGATATCCCATAGTAGGTAACAATACTAAGATCATGTCCTCAGGATGGAACTTATGTTCTTCAAAAGCTGGGATAGGTTTCAAAGAAGCAACAAGAATTTTCTGGTTATGTTTTCCGATTAACTGACAGGTATGACAAGTTTTGCAAAACTGAGAAACATATTGCCTAATTTTTTGGCCAAAAGAAATGTTTCATAATTTTGTCACATGTTTTGTTGACATCTAAATGATCTCCCATGGGGATTTCATGGGCAACTTTCAATATTTCAGAACGATATGCTTTGGGAACAACGATTTGATAAACAATAGCCCAGTCCTCTAAAGATGACACATCTGGTGGTCCCCATTTCCTTATACGCACACCATTTT
>NW_013823228.1:0-452 GCF_000517525.1 Limulus polyphemus
CTGCGACCCTCGTTTTATTATGTAATGATACCTAATGTAATTATTTTAATATGGACATGTACCAGGATTTACGTGGTTTAATTTTTTGTTGTCTTTTTTTTTAAATAAAATAAAAAATATTGGTCCCTTTTATTGAATTACTTGTCATCTCTCCGAAACTTTTTAAATACCTAACTTATTCGTTTGTTTGTTTGTTTTGTAATTAAGCACAAACCTACACAATGGGCTATCTGTACTCTGCCCACAACGGGTATTGAAACCCGGTTTCTTGCGTTTTAAGTCCGCAGACATACCGCTGTGCCACTGGGGGGCTAACTTAGTCGAATAATAAAAGTTTCAGCTTATTAAAAAGCCTATAAATATGATGCAAATATCTGAAGAAAAAAAAACAAGAAAAAACTAACGAAATTGAGCGGGTGTGGCCCAGTGATTAGCGTGTCGGGTTGCGAATT
>NW_013823229.1:0-452 GCF_000517525.1 Limulus polyphemus
TCTTCAAAAGTTTGTTAGGGAACCTTCTAGGCACAATTCCATTTTTAATTTACTGCTAACTTCTATTAAAGAAATAATTGATAGGGTTGAGATTGGGGAACATCTGGATGCAAGAGGTCACAGCACAATTAAATTTAATGTTTTGCTAATATGGAGATAAGTAATAATGAGCTTTTGATTCCAAATTTCAAAAAAGTTAATTTTGAAGAGATAAGACAAGAATTATCTGTTGTGAAATGAGTAATTGAGTTAGTTGGAGATACTCATCAAATATTAAATGTTCAAGATAGACTGCAAATAAAAACTAAGTCGGCTCGCAAAGGATAATATTAAATAAAAGCATTATAAATATAAGAAGTTTAAGTTCACTGCAAAGATGAGAGATTTGGAGGATTATAGAAGATCAAGAGAGTTGGTCGAAAGTAAAATTAGGAAGTCAAAAGAACTATATG
>NW_013823230.1:0-451 GCF_000517525.1 Limulus polyphemus
ATATAATGTATTTTGTCTGTATTGAAGCTCCTTTATATCTCAAGAAAATTATCAAATATACTGGTATGCATACAATCCTATATATATATATATATCTGTGATTGAACTCTGTTGATCAGCATTTTCAATGTGTGAACGTTGCTTCGTCTCTTCTGGCGCGTAATGCGCGTGAACCATTTTTGGACATAATTGTCACAGGTGATGAAAAATGGATTCTCTATGCAAATATTAAACGCCAAAAAACAATTGGCTCAGTCATAGACAAAAGCCGTTTCCGATCCCAAAACCTGGACTCCCTCCGAAGAAAGTGATGCTTTGTATTTGGTGGGACATCAAAGGAGTAATTCATTTCGAACTCTTCAATCCACAGCGAACTGTCAATTCAGAGATCTATAGTCAGCAACTGTAACGTTTAAATCAAGCCCTTCATCAGAAACGCCCTTCACTCGTC
>NW_013823231.1:0-593 GCF_000517525.1 Limulus polyphemus
AATAAAAACATTTAAAACATAAACAATTGGCAACATCGAACTTAGAAACAAAAGAGAGTAGTAAATGGATTTTAATATAAAATTCGATGTGCATCGTTTAAAGATCTTTCTAAATTCTGTCTTCTGTAAGTCGTAAAGTGTAAAAATGAGGGCGATAACCCATGTGAAAGAGGCTTTGGAAGTTTCACAAGAAAAAAAGTATCATGGTTAACTTTAAACTCGCGTATCAAGTATATTCAGGTATGTGCGGGATACTCTGACCCTCATGTAGTATTTAAATTCGTATTCACCTGAAACAACTCACGGAGAAGTCATTTGCACCTGGTCTTCCCGGCCTTTTAGACCTAAACACCAATCAAGAGAACAGCATAATTACCGCATGCCTGTATGAGCTTTTTGGCACTAACGTCATTTCGCAAAAAGTTTGAGGATAATTTTTTTTGGCTTGTTTCTATATAAGCACGAAGAAGACAATGCTGTACCTACATGGTTATCAAAACCCAATATTTAGCGTCGTAAGTCCTCAGACTTACTGCTGAACCAGTGAAGGTGCTTGAGGAGGGACAAATAAGGCTGACCTCTCGTGGACCCCC
>NW_013823232.1:0-531 GCF_000517525.1 Limulus polyphemus
GAAATGACAGTAAAAACCAAGTGATACTTACCAGGGTGTAATCTACTTTTGTTACCTGTTTGTACTGTTTTATACTGTTTGTTATCTGAAACGACAGTAAAAACCAAATGACACTTACCTGACTTAAATGTATTGTTGATATCTGAAACGAAAGTAAGTACCAAGAAACACTAAACAGAGATTAACACTGTTTTTCATCTGAAACAAAAGTGAAAACCAAGCGATACTTACCAGAGTTTAATGACTTGTTTGTAACATGAAATAAACGGAAAACCAAACGACACTTAGAAGAGTTTAATATGCTGTTTGTTATCTGCAAGGAAAGTAGAAACTAAGCGACACTTAGAAGAGTTTAGTGTAATGTTTGTTATATGAAACAAAAGTAAAAACAAAGCGACACTTACTAGAGTTCAATACTGTTTGTTATCTGAAATGACATTAAAACCAAGCGACACTTAGAGAAGTTTAGAGTAAGGTTTGTTAAATGAAACAAAAGTATAATCGAAGTGACACATACCAGAGTTTAATGAA
>NW_013823233.1:0-450 GCF_000517525.1 Limulus polyphemus
AGACAAGTAGGGATCTCTGTACTTATGTTAGTTTGAGCCAAAGTAGGGATAAAATGTTTTAAATTTTAAAAAACTCAGTTTTTATAGTTTGACTTTCTTGTTTCAATACTTTTTTGGAGCATTAAAAACTTTCTATATTACTATAGTTAGCTAGGATATATATATATATATATATATCGATCCCTATTTGTATTTATAATATGTAATATATATGTACATTAGTATCTCCAGGCGGAAGAGTTCTCTGAAAGAAATTAGAGCGATAATGTTCATAATTTTTTCTGTACGTTTGTCTGGAAAAGTCACTTACTTACTGACTTAGATGAAAATTCGTTGAAATAGCAAAATTTTGATTCACTCCATAAACACGTATATAGCGATTTAGACGGATTTATAAATACAATGAGCTTAAGTTTTGCTCAACAAATACTGTGAAATAATCATTGTTAA
>NW_013823234.1:0-452 GCF_000517525.1 Limulus polyphemus
GATTCATAGTGCTATAATTACCGACAAGTCTCTGGCAGTATCATTGTATATAGTCCTACGTTACCCTGTAAAACAGTGATTCATAGTGCTATAATACCGAACAAGCTCTGGCAGTATCATGTCTATAGTCCTAAGTAACCAGGTAAAACAGTGATTCATAGTGCTATAATACCTAACAAGCTCTGATAGTATCATGTCTATAGTCCTACATTACCCTGTAAAACAGTGATTCATAAAGCTATAATACCGAACAAGCTCTGACAGTATCATGTCTATAGTCCTACATTACCCTGTAAAACAGTGATTCATAAAGCTATAATACCGAACAAGCTCTGGCAGTATCATGTCTATAGTCCTACGTTACCCTGTAAAACAGTGATTCATAGTGCTATAATACCGAACAAGCTCTGGCAGTATCATGTATATAGTCCTAAGTTACCCTGTAAAACAGT
>NW_013823235.1:0-451 GCF_000517525.1 Limulus polyphemus
ATTGTACATCTACTTCACCATTGTACATCTACTTCACCATTGTACATCTACTTCACCATTGTACACCTACTTCACCATTGTACATCTACTTCACCATTGTACATCTACTTCACCATTGTACATCTACTTCACCATTGTACATCTACTTCACCATTGTACATCTACTTCCCCATTGTACATCTCCTTCACCATTGTACATCTACTTCACCATTGTACACCTACTTCACCATTGTACATCTACTTCACCATTGTACATCTACTTCACCATTGAACATCTACTTCACCATTGAACATCTACTTCACCATTGTACATCTACTTCACCATTGTACATCTACTTCACCATTGTACATCTACTTCACCATTGTACATCTACTTCACCATTGTACATCTACTTCCCCATTGTACATCTCCTTCACCATTGTACATCTACTTCACCATTGTACACCTACT
>NW_013823236.1:0-450 GCF_000517525.1 Limulus polyphemus
ATAGTATAGAATGGAGTAAAGATTGTCAGTCAACCATATTACAGAATGGAGTAAAGATTGTCAATCAACCATATTACACAATGGAGTAAAGATTGTCAGTCAACCATAGTACAGAATGGAGTAAAGATTGTCAGTCAACCATAGTACAGAATGGAGTAAAGATTGTCAGTCAACCATATTACAGAATGGAGTAAAGATTGTCAATCAACCATAGTACAGAATGGAATAAAGATTGTCAGTCAACCATATTACAGAATGGAATAAAGATTGTCAGTCAACCATAGTACAGAATGGAGTAAAGATTGTCAGTCAACCATAGTACAGAATGGAATAAAGATTGTCAGTCAACCATAGTACAGAATGGAATAAAGATTGTCAGTCAACCATAGTACAGAATGGAATAAAGATTGTCAGTCAACCATAGTACAGAATGGAGTAAAGATTGTCAAT
>NW_013823237.1:0-453 GCF_000517525.1 Limulus polyphemus
CACCGTGGTTCCCCAGTGGCACAGCGGAATTTCTGCGGACTTACAACTCTAGAAACCGGGTTTTGAAATCTGTGGTGGGCAGAGCACAGATAGCCCATTGTATAACTTTGTTCTTAACTGGAAAGAAACTACCAAACAATGAACTCCATCATATGTAGTTGAATTTGGTATTTTCATCACTGTTCTCACTCATGGTTTTGTACTTCTTTAGGAATTTCTATATGTCTTAAGTAATATATAACACCACTTTACAAATTATGTATATTAATTATTTTAACGCAGAAACATTAAACAGAATCATCTGTGATGATTCGTTTAAAAATATGTTAATCAGGCAGGGAGACGAAAAACTTCCATCTTTAACAAAAATATATGACCAATAATTGCTACACAGGTAATCATCATACTATAGTGAAAGTAGTTTTTTGAAGATTAAACCATCAAATAATTGTA
>NW_013823238.1:0-451 GCF_000517525.1 Limulus polyphemus
TGCCACCCCTAGGTAACCTAATCTTAACTCTAACCAAACTATAAATATAGAAAAATAATGCCACCCCTAGGTAACCTAATCTTAACTCTAACCAAACTCTAAATATAGAAAATAATGCCACCCCTAGGTATCCTAATCTTAACTCTAACCAAACTCTAAATATAGAAAAATAATGCCACCCCTAGGTATCCTAATCTTAACTCTAACCAAACTCTAAATATAGAACAATAATGCCACCCCTAGGTAACCTAATCTTAACTCTAACCAAACTCTAAATATAGAAAAATAATGCCACCCCTAGGTATCCTAATCTTAACTCTAACCAAACTCTAAATATAGAAAAATAATGCCACCCCTAGGTATCCTAATCTTAACTCTAACCAAACTCTAAATATAGAAAAATAATGCCACCCCTAGGTATCCTAATCTTAACTCTAACCAAACTCTAAAT
>NW_013823239.1:0-452 GCF_000517525.1 Limulus polyphemus
AGAAGCTCAGAATGTCCCCCTAGTGGTTTTCTTAGCCTTTCTAACGTGGCTAGCACCATTTATTTCTTTTGAAACAAGAGTTCAATGAGGTAGGTTGTGTCTTTAGTCTGCTTGAAATTTCATATTTTTTAAGAGTAAAATACAGCTTAGTTACTAAGTTTGATAAATTATAGTTGAATTCTGTGGTATTGATGTAGTAGTTTATGATTTTTTAGTTATTCAAAAATATATATAAAACCTCAAAAAAAATATTTTGTTTCATATCCTCCACGTGCAATATGCCAAGCAGCAACCGAGTACAAAGGTCGTAACTAGAAGAGATAACTGTTTGCTTTACTTCTTTATTTACTGTTCTATGTTTTAGGAAAAATAACTTTAAAAACTTATTTCAAAATAGCAATAATCTATATACATATATAATATACACTAACTGAAATGTGACTGTATTTTAC
>NW_013823240.1:0-782 GCF_000517525.1 Limulus polyphemus
AGTGTGTAGAATATAATGATTTATTACAGTCTATCTCTACACACTTTATTACAGCCTACATCATCATTATATTCTACACACGTTATTATAGTTTGTCTCATCATTATATTCTACACAAATTATTACAGTTTATCTCATCATAATATTATACACACGTTATTACAGTCTTTCTAATCATTATATTCTACACAAGTTTTTACAGTCTATCTCATCATTATATTCAACACAAGTTATTACCGTCTATCTCATCATTATATTCTACACAAGTTATTACAGTCTATCTCATCATTATAATCTACACAAGTTATTACCGTCTAACTCATCTTTATATTCTACACACGTTATTACAGTCTAACTCACCATTATATTCTACACACGTTACTACAGTCTATCTTATCATTATATTCCACACAAGTTATTACAGTTTAACTCATCGTAATATTCTACAATATTTATTACAGTTTAACTCATCATAATATTCTACACACTGAATATAATGATGAGATAGACTGTAAAAACATTTGTAGAATATAATGTTGAGATAGACTGTAATAAATTGTGTAGAATATTACGATTAGTAAAACTGTAATAAATGGTGCAGAATATAAAGATGAGACCGACTGTAATGACTTTATTCTACACACGTTATTACAGTCTATCTCATCATTATATTCTACACAAGTTATTACAGTCTATCTCATCATTATATTCTACACATATTATTACAGTTTAACTCATTATAATATTATAATCTTAATGATGAGATAGACTGTAATAACGTA
>NW_013823241.1:0-452 GCF_000517525.1 Limulus polyphemus
GATTTTTAAAAGTTACTGTTGACTGGTGACACTTCTGTCGTTTATCATCTATAAGAGATTTTTAAAAGTTACTGTTGACTGGTGACACTTCTGTCGTTTATTATCTATAAGAGATTTTTTCTTACATTACTGAGTTGGATTAAGGCAGGTAGTAATAACGTGAGATGATTAATGTCTTTAATCTTCTCATCCACATTCCTCTTTGTTAATCTTCTTATGCTATTGTTATTCTATCTAACGTCACGTGTTAACATTTGATATCTATTTTAATTCCTCTACGTCTGTTTGTAGTTCATGAGTTAACACTGTGTTGCTAACGTCAACTCCGTTACGTTCAGGATATATATTGCTTTAGAAGTTTTGGATGTATCTGTTTTAGAAGTTTTGGATGTATCTGTTATAGAAGTTTAGATGTATCTATTTTAGAAGTTTGGATGTGTCTGTTTTAGAAG
>NW_013823242.1:0-450 GCF_000517525.1 Limulus polyphemus
CGAAATATCTAGTCTAAGAAGGCCTAAAAGACAGTTATGAAAGTCGAGAAAATCGAGTGGAAGAAAACTAATAACACGTTTTCAAAGTCAACAAAATCTAGTGGAAAACGGACTAAAAGGAACCTTATCAATGTCAACAAAAACTGGAGGAAGGAAGACCAAAAGTCCGTTATAACAGTCGACCAAATATAGTTGAAAACTGACTAAAATGACCCATATCAATGCCAACAAAATCTAGTGGAATGAAAACTAAAAGACCTTTATAACAGTCGACAAAATATAGTTTAAGTGGGATTAAAAATACCATTATGAAAGTTATTAAAATATAGCGCAAGAAACACTAAAAATACCGCTATCAAAGTCGAAAATATCTAGTCTAAGAAGGCCTAAAAAGACTGTTATGAAAGTCGATAAAATCGAGTGGACGAAAACTAAAACATGTTTTAAAAG
>NW_013823243.1:0-743 GCF_000517525.1 Limulus polyphemus
TGTATCTATCTGTTACATCAGTTAGTTAGTCCTTATGTACTTCCATATAATCAATTGATTAGTTTAAGATGGTTTACTGTTATATAATTATGTATCTATCTGTAACATCGGTTAGTTAGCCGTCATGTACTTTCATATAATGAAATGATAGGTTAAAGATGGTTGGCTGTTATATAATTATTTATCTATCTGTAGTATCATTTAGTTAGCCGTCATGTACTTACATATAATGAAATTATTGGTTAAAGATGATTGACTGTTATATAATTATGTATCTATCTGTAACATCAGTTACTTAGCCGTCATGTTTTTCCATATAATCAATTGATTGGTTATATATGCTTGACTATTATATAATTATGTATCTATCTGTAACATCAGTTATTTATCCGTCATGTACTTCCATATAATGAAAAGATTGGTTAAAGATGGTTGACTGTTATATAATTATATATCTATCTGTAACATCAATTAGTTAGCCGTGATGTACTTCCATATAATCAGTTAATTAGTTAAAGATGGTTGACTGTTATATAATTATGTATCTATCTGTAACATCATTTAATTAGCCTTCATGGACTTCCATATAATGAAATGATTGGTTAAAGATGGTTGACTGTTATATAAAAGTTAGTTAGCCGTCATGTACTTCCATATAATCAATTGATTAGTTAAAGATGGTTGACTGTTATATAATTATGTATCTATCTGTAACATCAGTTATTTATCCGTCATGTACTTCT
>NW_013823244.1:0-1372 GCF_000517525.1 Limulus polyphemus
ATCTGTTTTTTGTCTTCTCACATAAAATGTTATAAACTGTTTTAGCTTTACTAGGCTGTAGTTCAATAGCCTCAGTTTTCCTGTATAATAGTATATCGGGTTCTGTGTTGAACCATAAAGTTAGTAGGCTAGATAATTATTCTATCATCATTCGAATGTTTAAAATAAATAAATATTTGCACAAAAAACTTAAAAAAATCAGATTACAACTATTAAAGAGTTTCGATGACGATGAACCCACTTTGAGACTGATAATGTTTGTAGACGACTTGAATAGGTAATGAAGAAAAACTTTAATATAAGTTTAACATAACAGCAAATGTACAACGTTTCGACTAGGTTTTGTCATCATCAGGTACAAGTAGTTTACACTGACACAGATATATATATATATATATGTTAATATACATATTAAAGTGTTTGTGCCGAAAGCTATTTTTTCTTGTTGTGTTTTTAGCACAAAGCTACACAATTAGTTATCTGCTATATGTTAACCCCTGGGAATCGAATTCCCATATTTGATTGTTGTAATTACGTAAACTTACTGCTGATAATCTAAAAATAAATATCTCTTTAATTTAATTTCCATATATCGAAGCAGATGATATACGTAACAAAGTTTAATAAAAGACGCTGTTAACAGTAACAGTAATTGTATATTTTGTTGATTTATTGAATTTTCTGAATGCTACTCGATGGCTATCTGCGCTAGTCAGCCCTAATTTAGAAGTGATAGACTAGAAGGATGGCAACTAATCAACACAACCTATCGTCAACTCTTGGAACACTCTAGTTGAATAGTTGGATTAGCCGTTACGTTATAACGTCCTCACGTCTAAAAAGATGAGCATGTTCGGTGAAGGGGTTCAAACTGGTGATCAACAGATTGTGAATCAAGCGCCCTAACCACTAACACACACAAAAAATCATTGCTTTTGCATGTCTCAAAAATTGTATATATTTATAAAAGAATAAATAAAGTCTTTAAAAAAATTCTGTACCTTAAATTTCCTGAATATTCATGTGCGACACTTTCACGTACATTTAGCGTTTTTATGTGACATTAAATCAACTTGGTAGATAAATATTTTATTCAGGTGTTAAGATTTAGGAGTTTCAGCACTTATATTGATAATGTATAAATTGTGGTAGTAAAACATTATTGATATATTAATTATTTATAATGAAAATGGGCAACAACAACTTTATAGTTATTTTGACTCTTTCTTTGATGTTTCTGAAGTTGTAAAATAAAAGTAGGAAAATATATTGTTAGCTTGAGACCTTTTTGTTTTTATCAAAAGGATACACAAAAAGACAGTGGTTTCTCATCAAGTTTATCATTTTAAGTTTTCTTTTGTGAAACAAAAAA
>NW_013823245.1:0-1572 GCF_000517525.1 Limulus polyphemus
TAACCTAAACGATAACGTTTATCTATACAGAGTAACTTGGTGCATTACTTTAGGTGAAGAGTTGTTTTTTTTTAAAAGTACAATTCATGTGTAATATTTTAGAGTTCTTATTAAACAACACAACATGGCCCCTCAAGAAATAGCTAATCGTACGTGAGTATAGTAAGAAATCGAAATATTGAACGACGTCAATCACGTTGTCCGAAGTCTTATATCACAAAAACAGGGTTTCGATACCCGTGGTGGACCCAGCACGGATAGCCCAACGAAACAAAGAAAATAATCACGTTGTCCGAAGTCTTATATCACTAAAAACAGGGTTTCGATACCCGTGGTGGACCCAGCACGGATAGCCCAACGAAACAAAGAAAATAATCACGTTGTATATGGCGAGGTTATTGTTTGACAGAAGGTCACGTTGTTTATGGCGAGGTTGTTGTGTGACAGAAGGTCACGTTGTTTATGGCGAGGCTATTGTTTGACAGAAGGTCACTTTGTTTATGGCGAGGCTATTGTTTGACAGAAGGTCATGTTGTTTATGGCGAGGTTGTTGTGTGACAAAGTCACGTTGTTTATGGCGAGGTTGTTGTGTGACAAAGTCACGTTGTTTATGGCGAGGCTATTGTGTGACAGAAAGTCACGTTGTTTATGGCGAGGTTGTTGTGTGACAAAGTCACGTTGTTTATGGCGAGGCTATTGTTTGACAGAAGGTCACTTTGTTTATGGCGAGGTTATTGTTTGACAGATAGTGTTTTATTTTGTTATTTTGACGTCAAATTTAAATTTGAAGCTATATCTTATTGGTCAGTTATAAATCTGGGACATTTGATTGGTTGTCGTGAGGAGTTCAAGTTAAGCGTTTTGTAATGAATGAACAACTTACATTCCTGACAACAACAACAAAAACTTGAACAAAATTTTAATTTCTGGAAATTTTTTATCCAGCGTGATTTTTTTCTTTCTTTCAGGATTCGAGTAATGTCATATTAAAATCGTCTGAAAGTTAAATCGTTTCTTAGTCATTAACAGAAAACGCGACACCTACTGGTTGCAAAAGTCTTTAGTGGTTTAAGATTAAGTCTTTCAAAACTAGATCTATAATTGAAAACTCAAGAGGACACCTGGTGCGTTTTATATATCTTCTGACTGATAGTTTTATCATACCAATCAGGGTACACCACGTCAGGTGATTACCCCCCACCTTTCCAATGGCTCAGCGGTAAGCCCGTGGGCTTATAACGCTAAAAATCGGGTGAGCATTGTGTAGATTTGTGATTAATTACTGACAAAACTAGAGAATTATACATGGCAAGTTGCATTGTCAACACTTTTTTTAAAGGCTAAGATTGTATTTACGTTTTACACGTAAATAAACTAAGTATTTAAAATCATAAATAATATTCAACGTTAAACTGGTACACAGTTAAAAAACATTTTATTTAGGCCTATCTATGGCCTCCAAAAAGATGACGACTCACAAAAAGTGCGCATGCGCAGTATTACCACCATGAAGTTTGTATACTGTAGCTATGCCGGATAAAGAAAATTTGGCAGATGTTCATCTGACTCATA
>NW_013823246.1:0-700 GCF_000517525.1 Limulus polyphemus
TGACAAGCCATATTTTTACATATAGCTACAGAAAAGCTTACTCCACTAGCCATCCGTGATTTTTAACTCATAGATTGTAAAGAAGCTAATTAACAGAATTCAGTGCCCTCTCTCGGCTTATTTAATCATATAGTGGGATTTGAACTTTATTCTTGTAAGGCCCCAAAGTGTGCAGCGTGATTTTGTGGCAAACCATGGACCTTCGGATTTACAGTTAGAGACAGTAATCACTGGGCCTTGCCAAACCAGAAGGGTTATATATTCCAAAATCTAAGGTCTTATTTTACCAACATTCACACATAATGAAGGTTGCTGAACGTTTGTGAATGTTTGTGCCCCCAATTCATCCACATACAGTTAATGTCTGCTTTTTTGAATATTTGTGCTTCTTACAATGTGAGATCTTACTTCATCGACACACAGTTAATGTCTGCTTTTTTGAATGTTTGTGCTTCTTACAATGTGAGATCTTACTTCATCGACACACAGTTAATGTCTGCTTTTTGAATGTTTGTGCTTCTTACAATGCGAGATCCTACTTCATCGACACACAGTTAATGTCTGCATTTTGAATGTTTGTGCTTCTTACAATGTGAGATCCTACTTCATCGACACACGGTTAATGTCTGCTTTTTGAATGTTTGTGCTTCTTACAATGCGAGATCCTACTTCATCGACACACAGTTAATGTCTGCTTTTT
>NW_013823247.1:0-2857 GCF_000517525.1 Limulus polyphemus
GTATGATGTGATTTTAATTTCATTTTTAGTTATGTTTTCAGTTCTCTGTCTTTGTTTCAAGAATGTTGCCTACTTTCAGTTTATAAGCAGTAGTTTATGTCTAAATAAACATTTGAAGTTGATTGTAAACAACTAGAAGTATATTTGAAAGTAGTTGTAACACAATTTAGGACAATTACATCGTTCCTGATACATGGATTTAAATGTAAAAAAAACAACAAATTTATCAAAGTTGTTGAACGTAAAATCAAAGTTGATGTACCAGAAAGTATTTTCATTTCAAGCTTCTACGTGAAGTTCGGGAATGTGAAAACTCGAAATTTCGTGCAGAGAAGTTTAGCGAGTTCTTGGATGAAATGTGCAAAGAAGAAAGAAAAGAGGATTTACAGGTGATGATTAATTATTATATAATTTGTGTTTACTCTACGCTTACATAATCAAAATTTGTTTTAGAATGTTGCATGAAAACCTATTACAGTAAGAAAATTATTTTATGTAACCACGAGAGTATTGCATGTATGGTTGATAAATCAAAGAAATAAGCTTTCCGTACTCTACAAAAACTCAAATAAGGCAATTCGAACTTGAGTGTTTTTGACTATTTTACAATAAGACTTTACCCAGAAGGTTTGCTTACAGTGTAGATATTTTATTCAACTTAGTACAGCACCTCGAATAAAATTTTAGCTGTCTTGACGCCACTCGAAAAGTTGGATGTACTCTAGTTATGTGTAGCTTCAACTCTAGTTTCGGGTTTACGTCTTGTCAGTTTCAGTCCTTCGTGTTACAGAAAGCAAACTCGATACTCTAGCGTTTTCTATTAGTTTAATCTGTTAAATCTCTCGTTAATAAAATTAACAGTTAAGCGTAGTTAGATATATAACAAGAATCTGAAAATCTCTAGTGACTGTAAAAATCCATTTTGACTGGAAAGATATGAATAATTGAAATTTACATGTATGACAGACGGATCTTCATATAAAAAAAAAAAGATTAAAAACTCTTTCAGATCATGAAATAATATAATAATTAAAGCATATGATCCTAACACATTTTAAATTGATTTATAATTTTCGTTTTAATGTATTTCATTTTACTTCTCAACTTCATATCCAACCTATCAGCCAGTCAGTTTGCTTTGCTGCAGAGTACACAGCACAAGTACTCCATTATGTAGCTGTAAGCTTAACAACAACCAGTTCATAAAACAGTTTCTGTTTGTTACTCAGTATTGATTTTTTTGTTTTACATCTTCACATACTCTTCCTTTCTACCTGTGACAAATCAATGTAAATGTTCTTCCATACTAGACCTTCCAGTCATTATTACTGTGAACTGTGTGGTATGATTATCTTTATAATACCATATTTCAATATTACTGTATCTATCCTTAACCAAATTAAAAGTTACGTTGTAATACTGATGAGGAGTTGCTTTACGACTGCTATGGAGCATCGATATATATAAGTTATTATAATGCAAGTTTCTGATTGTTTAGCTACAGAGAGAATTGAAAGTAACCTAGACTTTCTCAAGTCTTGTCATTCTACTTTATCCTATTTAGTTTTGCTTCTGCTCATCGTAGACTCGACTAATTAAAAAAGTATATAAGCATTCTAAATACAGCTTATATTTCCATTTTCAGTTGTTGAAAAAGTTCATTTTGCGTATAACACTAACACATATATTAGCGGGACTAAATATACATACACGTGGGTTCATGAAAGACATATTTCCAGAGTTTGAAGATTTTCACCCTGAATTTTGCTAAGTTCCGCTCTATGTACTATTTTCTAAGGCAGTGTCCTATCGATCATGGACACTATCTACTGTTTCATGGAAGTTGTAGTGTCTTACTTTATTTTGTTTAATTTATTGCTAAGATACTGGTATATTTTATCCTTATTAACTTACATCTTCAGGAACATTTAATGACCATTTCAGAGAGAATAGTTTCTGCATCCTCCTGGGCTTCTACAATTTTTTTACCGATACATTCTAGACGTCCTGCATGTACAAATGAAGATAATTTAATGTTATGCATCATATTACGTGATTGGAAGTTTGGAAAAAACATAAAATGTATTTGGTTAAAGTGGTAGGTATACTTCACATAGATCACTCTCCTGTAGTGTTCTGAGTGACTACAAAGATATTTATTTGCGTATCATCTCTGGACTTGAATATTGTTATTTAGAAAAACAATGAAAACTGTTTATAGTGTCTAATAACGTAACGTGTTGTACAACGGTTAGACGTTGTAATAACTATTCACGTATTACAAGTTTCAATTTGAGTAAAAAATACCATCCAATTAAGAATATATTGTAAAGTTTCTTATTAATCAATCGGTTTAATTTTGTTTTAATATTTATTTTGTTCTTTTAGCATTTTAGCTTGATGCTTTAATGAAACGTTTGTTTTTCTAAATTTGTTTAATGTTATGAAAATATCTAGTTATTTTATAAAAGTGGCACTTTAGATTTTACTTTTATTTTTAAAATAAGCCAAAAACACATTTAACATAAATCAATATTCCATTATATAGATTGATAAGGCTCCATAAATGTGGAATATAACTTAAAATCAACATTTCGCAAGAACTGAGACGTTCAGTTCCGTTACTGTTTTGAAGGGTTTAAAATTGTTTTAACTTTCAAGAAAATGTCTTTTTCTATTAGTTTCATCGAAAAAGTACATTCTTGAAAGTTTGTTTGTTTGTTTGTTTAATTATGCACAAAGCTACACAAGGGCTATCTGTGCTCTGCCCACCACGGGTATCGAAACCCGGTTTCTAGCGTTGTAAGTCCGGAGACATACCGCTGTGCTACTGGGGGGCACCGTTACCATAGCTTTT
>NW_013823248.1:0-452 GCF_000517525.1 Limulus polyphemus
CCAGTATAACATATATAGATATGTCTATTTGAGTCCAGTATAACATATATAGATATGTCTATTTGTGTCTAGTATAACATATATAGATATGTCTATTTGAGTCTAGTGTAACATATATAGATATGTCTATTTGAGTCCAGTATAACATATATAGATATGTCTATTTGAGTCTAGTATAACATATATAGATATGTCTATTTGAGTCCAGTATAACATATATAGATATGTCTATTTGAGTCTAGTATAACATATATAGATATGTCTATTTGAGTCCAGTATAACATATATAGATATGTCTATTTGAGTCTAGTGTAACATATATAGATATGTCTATTTGAGTCCAGTATAACATATATAGATATGTCTATTTGAGTCTAGTGTAACATATATAGATATGTCTATTTGAGTCCAGTATAACATATATAGATATGTCTATTTGAGTCTAGTGTAAC
>NW_013823249.1:0-452 GCF_000517525.1 Limulus polyphemus
CTGTTCTTTGTTTTAAGATAAATAAGTTAAGAACGTGTTTGTAAATAGTATTAATGTATATACATATATTATGTATAATAATTGAAATGTGACTGTAGTTTACAAAATACTAGTCTAATAAAACACAGCCAATACAGGTCACTTTATAAAGACTAAAGGTCAGTTTTATATTATTGGATATGGTAATATGAGTGCACTGCATCGTTGTAACTTCTGTATTGTGAACCAGGCATGGCTAAAAGGTCAATATAATAAATATATATAAATGTATAATGTTATGAGATTTAAGCTGTTTAGTCTAAACATTTGTGTTTTCATGTTATAATTTGTAGTCATTTTAGAACGAAAGAGGCATAATTTATATTTATTTCCTATTTTTTATGGTGGTTGCAAGATCGGTTGATTTGACAAATCTCGTACAGAGATTCGTTAGTGAAAATATAATATTTTTT
>NW_013823250.1:0-448 GCF_000517525.1 Limulus polyphemus
CAAAAATATAGCTAATAAAAAGGAAAAAAATATCTCTTAGATTAATTTACTCTAATCCTAGCCTAAAAGAATTTCAAGTGCCGTGGCTATTGAGGATTTCCTTTTTTTTTCGTGAAACGAAGAACGGTCGACAAATAGGAGTCATTGCCTTTTAGCATTGTTACTATTTGCTATAAAGTATTTGCATCAATTTTACAGAATTAGAGCAGTTTGATATTTTCTATAACTGAGACAGTTATTTATGTTTAAAAGAAACCCGTTACTAAGACCTTACTTTAAAACTTTGTAACATTAGTTATTTTACTAAGTTATAAATAGAAAGATTTTATTTTTGTATTTTGGGCAAGTACGATATGGCTTAAAACACTTATATCCTACGTGTAGATATTCTTAAGTTGTTGCGCATTTTAACTTTATCTGTAAATTGACAGGAAGTTGTGTTATATTG
>NW_013823251.1:0-469 GCF_000517525.1 Limulus polyphemus
CTGAAATAAACACTTTACAACAACACCATCTAACTGACAGAAAACTTTCTTTATCAGTCACTGAACTCACACGTAGGTCGTCACTTCACTGAAGGCCCACAGGACCTTTCCATGTTCAATGCTGCCCATGCATAGTCGATTTGTCTGTAGTTTTGTACGTGAATAGTAGATTTGGATTTTGCATACTAAGAAATATTCTGTACTTTTACCAGCCACTCATCAGTGTTGTCGTATGGAGGGGGAACAATTCGTTACTTTTTAAAATACAGCCACAAATACGGAAATAGAAACAGGTGAAGGAGGTGTACATCTGGGGGCATATCTAGTAGAGTAATATCGGATGATGTAGTTTTGCGAATTTAGGTACTAAGAGCAAAAGAAACGGATGAAAAAGTCAAGAACATCACTTGAATTACTTGTAGTAGAGTGGAAATGGATGAAGAGGGTGAACCTTTTGAGATACATGAAG
>NW_013823252.1:0-452 GCF_000517525.1 Limulus polyphemus
GCACAATATATAATTTAAATATTTGTGTTTCTTAGATCACAATATATAATTTAAATATTTGTGTTAGAGCACAATATGATTTAAATATTTGTGTTAGAGCACAATATGATTTAAATATTTGTGTTTCTTAGAGCACAATATATAATTTAAATATTTGTTTTTAAGTGTTTGTTAGCAGGCGCATTGTTGCACAATGGGCTATTTATACTGTGCCCACCGAATGTATCCAATCCCGTATTTTAGCATTATAAACCTTTAAGCTAGTAACTAAGCTAACTGGGTTTATAAAGTAAATGATTTGAAGAATAAAATATCTTTAAAAGAGTAATAAATGTTTATACACGTCATTATTGAATGAAGCTAAACACAAGTATATGGGAAATGCTATAGACGTTTCTATTTTAAATAGTTTAGAAACCAAACTTTGTTTTCACTCCAGAAGCGCCCCCAGT
>NW_013823253.1:0-451 GCF_000517525.1 Limulus polyphemus
GATAAAAATTGTTCCAGCAATTATAGACTCATTAGTCTTACATCAGTTGTGGGAAAAGTTTAGGAAAGTCTGTTAAAAGATGCTTTGCAAAGTCATTTAACAAAGTTTAGAATTTTATTGGATAGTCAACATGGTTTCACTGAGGAAGAATCTTGCCTTACAAAGAAAAGGTTACTATTTATGTAGATGAGGGTAAGAGTGTAGATTTAGTGTATCTGGATTTTCAGAAAGCATTTGACAAGGTGCCACATAAAAGGCTTGAACAAAAATCTAGATCTGTAGGTGTGGGGGATAAGTTAGCAAATGGATAGAAGAGTGGCTGGATTGAAGAAAGCAATGGAAGTTAGCTAATGTAAGGGGACACAAATATAAATTTTGAAAAGGTTGGAGTCATCTTCAGCTAAGACAGTTTTATTTTTCTAACAGGGTAGTTGGCCTTTGGAATGGGTTG
>NW_013823254.1:0-452 GCF_000517525.1 Limulus polyphemus
CATGAGTGTGTTGCCTTAGGTTAGACTCAACAAGTGTCTTCAGAGCATCAATATCAATTCTAACATCTCGAACCCTGCCATCACATTGCTAAAACAGATTTACAGAGTTCATCTATAAACCATAGTAGTATGTCTATTTGGGAAGAAAAAACTTACTTAGATCAAATTATTATTTGATTTACCACAATGAACATTTTTTATTATTATGTTTGTTAACAAAAATACAAACAAACTGAAGAAAAGGAAAGAACATTCATGTCAAATAAATATGTATCCTCATTCATCCTGATTTTTTTGTTAAATCTAAGTCTTTTAGTCTCAAAACTACATATTGTGGTTTTTCTTTTATGTGTCTGGAGCATCGTATTTCAATGACCAGTAGTAATCAGCTTTCATGCTTGTTCCACCTTCCTAGATACCTCCTCTCCATTTCCCTGATGTCTTGATGAAAC
>NW_013823255.1:0-453 GCF_000517525.1 Limulus polyphemus
CCAGATGTTAAGGAAAAAATTGGCTTCTGCTCCACTTTAAAAGCTTCCAGATCCCTCACTGCCGTACATACTGGATTGTGATGCTAGTAATGTCGGAATTGGAGGAGTATTGTTTCAGAAAGTGGGTGAAAACGAACATGTGGTGGCCTACTTCAGTAGGGTTTTGAGTAGACCAGAGAGGAACTACTGTGTTACACGGAGGGAACTCCTTGCTATAGTAAAGAGTCTGACGTATTTCCATCCTTATCTCTATGGTGCCAGGTTTTCCATGAGGACAGGCCATGCTGCATTACGCTGGTTAAGATCATTAAAGAACTCAGAGGGACAAATGGCACATTGGATCGGAAAAATAGACCAGAATAATTATGATATTGAATATAAAGAAGGAAAATCTCATGGAAATGCCGATGGACTGAGCCGAAGACCCCTGGCAAAATTACTGCAGACATTGCT